>NC_051415.1:11321639-11322715 GCF_015228065.2 Penaeus monodon
ATTTAAGAACCAGCTCGTTCGCGTCTCTCCCAGCCTTCTCGGCCTCAGCCTTCGAAGATGCTGCTCGGGCATTACGTGTCACGACGGTGATACCCAATTTCACCTCCAATTCAAGCCACAATAAAACCGATTTCTTTAATTTTTTCGAAGAAACAAATACATTTTGCCAAAAAAAATCAAAGGAAGGGGACAACCACCTCGAGGAGCTTCCACTGACATTAAAGTGTTAATTAGGTCGATCACAACCTAAGGGGCCGCACCTCAGGCTTCACCTTTTTTATCGACCTTAGCAGGCGAGGACTCATTAAGGCCTCCAACGATTCCATCACGAGTTAGTATCTATATTAATTATGCTTTTTTAGGGGGGGAGGATGGGTGACGAGAGGAGAGGTGGGTATTAGAGGGGTGCGAGGATCTGTCACACTCTCTCAGCGTATTAGAAGGTATTAACGGTATAAACACCTAATTAATCCTTAGCAGAGAAGGCCGCTAAATCACAAAACTTAACAACTCTGCTTATACATTCATGGCCGCAATGCAAATAATCCGATCACATAAGGGAATATTAAAATTAAAAACTATCATAGCCATTTCACTGGTATTAATCGCACCATGAAGCCAATTGATCTCCTATTAGTTATTTTAATGAACAGAACCCCATCGCATGTAGACGACGATGCACACGAGGGAATGTGAGGGGAGCGCCTGTCCCAACAACAAGGGTGCATAGAAAAACATCGACTAAAATTTTATTAGTGCCACCACGTGCGAATGGCAACAAAACACTTCTTCTCTGTCTCTATTTTCTACAACAAAACATGTTTTTTTTCCGTTTTCTTTTCTTCCTTTAGCGTTGAGTGGAGATATGCCCTGCGAGATGCTGAGTACGAGGGCAACGATTCGAGGGGAGTGCAGTCGAGCGGGAGGCGAACGTCAAGCCGTTACGATAATCCCCCACGAGGAGTCGGGGGCATGAATCATCTCAGGAAGCTTCACGGCGAATACGAGGAGCAGGAAATACGAGATGATGAGAAAGGAAGAAAGAGAAATGGCAGGCGGATGAGATGCGACCAAGA
>NC_051415.1:11322750-11323105 GCF_015228065.2 Penaeus monodon
CAAAAGGATATACTGCATAGTAAACCAGGAAGAGAGAGAGAAAGGGCACTTGAGAACATGAATAAAATATACATATATCTCTATCAAGGAGATGGGGCCCCCCTTGAGACAACGTGGCAAGGCGGGCTATGTTCATGACATGACCCCGGGGCTCCACTCCAGGGACTCCACCTTCCACTCCATCTACACCTCCAAGCGACCTCTCCTCCACTCCCCCTTCCATCCACCTCGCTGATCTGACACGATTTTCAACAACAACCGACAACAACCGCCGCACGGTCGGCCTGTGAAAGATTTTGTTTAGAGTGGGAGTGAGACAGTGGCAGGGGGAAAGGAAGGAGAGATTAAATAAGGA
>NC_051415.1:11323213-11323595 GCF_015228065.2 Penaeus monodon
AATACTGACTAGGTCACACCGGGCGGGGAAGCCTGCTGGTCATGAGGCCACACGCTGCGGTCATGAGAGGAAAGGAGGCCGAACTTATTACATTTTTTGTTTCGCTAATTGTTGCCGAGCTTTCTAAATCCGGGATGAGGAAGAGAGGGAGGTGGAAGGGGATGGAGAGGCGCTGAGAGAAAAGAGGGGGAAAAAAAGTAAAAGCAAGGTAATAAAACGCCGACTTCAACGTTCGTCGTCTATTCAGATTGACAGGGAAGCGGTACCCTGTCACCGTCCTCCCTGCTTGACGCAAAGGTTCCTTAACCGTCTTCATTAACAGAGATAACGACCTTTTGCTAAACTAACCGTCATCGCCCTCCCTGTTACCACGGCCGACGTC
>NC_051415.1:11323659-11323829 GCF_015228065.2 Penaeus monodon
CGCACTGGCACCAACGTCAACAACGCCGGTGACGTCACATCTCCAACCGCCCTCAGCCATGGGCCAGTAACACAAAAACAACAAACAACGAATGCATTGTATACCGCGGGTGAATAGAGAAATTCAAACTGGATTAAAGATAAACTAATAGACACACTGAAAACTCGCAC
>NC_051415.1:11323968-11324432 GCF_015228065.2 Penaeus monodon
AGGAAATGGGGAAAAAATCTCAAGAAGAATCCCTCCTAAGCCAAGCGGTCACTCACACCCCGCCTCCCCCCATGGTTATGACATCCCCCTACCTACCCCCCCCCATCCCTCTGCTTATCAGCTCCGAAGGCCAGATTGATTTAGGTAATTAGTTAATTACAACTTAAGTGATGCAGCTCTCAGTGCAACGCTGCATCTTGCACACAAAACCATGAGTCATAACATCATATTTGCAACGAGAACAGGTTGCTAACTCTGCGCTCAATTCTTCCATTTGTTTGCAATGAAGAACGCAGGTGTTTGCGGTAACATTATCATGAATGACGTCTAAAAATCTATTATTGCTTCGTGAGCCATGAATCACGAGGGTGTGTCTGAAACTAAATTAGAAATATGAATTAATCAAATGAGTGGGAACCAGTTAAAAAAATGTTTATTATGTTTAAGCAAACACACATATACAG
>NC_051415.1:11326608-11326858 GCF_015228065.2 Penaeus monodon
GTTTGCACCCTTTCCCAGCCTTGCCGACAAGCGACAGTTTAACATATCACAAAGGTGCCCGCTCCCCCCTCTCTCCCCCTTCTCCCTGTCACCCCCCACCTGCCCCCCTCTCCCCCCCCTCTCCCCTCACCCTTCCATCCTGTTAAGGGAGTGACACGTTCACACATACTGATCCTCTTGGCTCTTGTCTCACTCTTCCACTTTCATTCTCTCCCTCGCTCCCTCTGTAAATATGTAATTGTGCATGTGC
>NC_051415.1:11327233-11327428 GCF_015228065.2 Penaeus monodon
ACACACGAATGTATCTGTGTAAATACAACCACGTAACTATATGCATTATCATTATGCATGTGCGCGTGTGCGTGTGAACCACAAAGAGCGAACCGACCTCTCCACACGGGCAGTTCATCAGCGTCGCCGAAGGAGAGCTACGTCATGACCAGCCTGCCTGACATCATCGTTATCTTGGGCGCTGCGACCGACTCA
>NC_051415.1:11327450-11327559 GCF_015228065.2 Penaeus monodon
TCCTCGTAACAACAACCTTTTAAAGGAATCTACAGTTTTTGCTTCCCCGTGACTGTGTGTGCGAGAGAGAACAGGCCTTTATGGCGCTTTAAAAACACAAACAGCCAGC
>NC_051415.1:11328071-11328728 GCF_015228065.2 Penaeus monodon
GTAGCGGAATAGGCTTATGGTCCTTCTTTGCATATCAGCGGGGGGTCGGGGGGGGGGGGAGATAATTATGGACATTCCAGGGCAGCGTGCCAGTAAAAGGGGTAAGGCAGGGGATGGGGAGGAATGGACGGGGGGGGGGGGGGCATAGGTAACCTGTCTAGGGTCAATTAAGCCGAAGGTAATGGTTCCACGCCCTTACGCTTTCGTGTTTTAAGAGCTTGGATTCTTTTTTATCTTTCGCGTCATGTTTCACATAATCGCGTGTCGTTTATTAGGGACGCCGTTAAAGCCCCTCTTCGTGTACCCTTCCTCAGCCTCTGGCAGTGTCGTTCCTCCTCCTGCTGTTCTTCCCCTTCTTCTTTTGCGTCTACCTTCGCCTCCTCCTGTTTCGCCTGCTCTTATTTCTTTAGCCTCTCCTCCTCCTTCACCAACACCACCACTGCTTTCCGCACCACCACCACCTCCCATCCCTCTCCTCCGCCCCCGCCCACTCCGACGGTGTCTAACAAAGAATCCTTCTCCCGGGGTATGTGTACCCGAGGCGCGAGCGAGGTCATCGCGGAAGGAAGCGGAGGTCGCAGGGCTCGTGCGGCCTCATAATAACCTTCCACCTTGCCCGACGCTACTGTTGCGAGGGGCACTTACATATACATACAC
>NC_051415.1:11328963-11329415 GCF_015228065.2 Penaeus monodon
TGTCAATTATAAGAAATTACTTGCCTGTCAAGCGAAGCCTCATGACACATTGCAGGCTCGCTCTCCCTGACGCAAAAGAGCCAATCGAACCCCTTCTGCTGCCCAAATAGGCAAACAAGAGAAAGAGACAAATGGGGGACAATTAGGAAAACAAGATAAGACGGGGCCGCACGCACGCAGGGAGACCGGGGGGTGGGGGTTGGGGGGTGCATTCATAACCCAACCCCTTCCACCCCATCCACTTCCACCCCTCGTCCTCCACACCTTGATAGGGAAGTTGTTAGCTCCTCGATAAGGGCTGATAAGGAAATGCATGGCGGTGTGACGCGGCGCTTCCAGCTGTCTCCCTTCCGCCACGCTACTCAGCAACCACGAGGCTTTTGTGCGTTCCAGGCCACGCCACTGGGGCTCCTTGGCGTCCTGGCTCAAGCCACTCCGAAGCGTTTGTTTTT
>NC_051415.1:11329609-11330121 GCF_015228065.2 Penaeus monodon
GAGCCACTAATGAGAGACGCTAGAGCAAACTTTAACCGTCACGCCCGCACACAAGACTTCCTGGAACGTTTGCACATTAGGTCCCTCGCAAGTCCACTCGCCGCGCGCGCACTCCCGCCTTTCACCGCAGGCACAGGGCGGTTCCCCACTCGCCGCTTCCACCCTGCCAACCCCTACCAACAGCAGAGCCCCGGCCAATGATTCACTTCCTAGTCTTCGCCACCACCGTCCCCATCTATCAAAATTACATCTAAATCAGTATAAATCCACTCGTTCACTTCCCCTTTTCTTCAGTCCCCCATTCCCTTTCTAGGCGTTCTCGGGGGATCTCGCTCTCGGACGCGGCGGGAATGACAACACAGTCGCCCTTCTTGCAGCCAAGTCTACTCAACACTTCACCACTTCGATTCCCTGCTCGTTCGTCGGATCAACAACGCTTCCACGACTCGGGCGGGCGTACACAATGCACTCCCATACGCCTTAGCTCCTTGTATACTTCTCTCGTCGTAAAA
>NC_051415.1:11330226-11330563 GCF_015228065.2 Penaeus monodon
AGAAAAGGAAAAAGAAAATAAAAATACATTTCATCTATCGCAGTTCAAACAACATGCCTTCTCTCTTTTGTGTCAATCAAGGGTTCTTCATAAACTTTCACGATTAACCCCCTCCCTCTTCCCAGGCCGAGATCTAGTGTGATTAAAATCCTGGTCCGGCTGCTCGCGACTCTGTGATTAACCCCTGGCTATCCGACATCTCAGCTGGAATTTATAGCGGCAACTCGCTCGTATACGCACGCCTTAAACGGACACGCAAGATGGATATGTCTAGGGAAGGAAACAGAAGACAAAGCCTCCTGGACTGCATAGAAATAGGCCTCTCTCCTTCCTAACA
>NC_051415.1:11330666-11331020 GCF_015228065.2 Penaeus monodon
TAGGAGGGGATGGATCAAGGGACAGGGATGAAGGAGATACTTCTACCCCCACACAAACTATTTCCCAATTGAGAACGCCAATTCAGCACCGTATTATACTGTTAAGCGGCTCGAAGTGGCAGCCCGCAGCAGCACACCGAGGAGCAGAAAAGCCCGCAAGCAGAGAAAGCCAAGCAGCAACTATAAGAGAGTCGTGCCAAGCAGAAGACAGGAGCCGTGTGGGTGGGAAGGGGAGCTCGGCAGGTGCATGATGCCCAGGGGATGCCCCTCCCCGCGATGGATGAGGATGTGACGATACCCAGGTTAAGCAGGATGCTGGTCACTCACCCTACTCGTCAGCTAGATCTGGCACTG
>NC_051415.1:11331688-11332002 GCF_015228065.2 Penaeus monodon
GGTGCGCGCGAGCGCCAGCACACCTCGTGATGTCTGGCATCCTCATTCACTGAACAAAAACGTTGTATGTTTATTTTCCAAACGCTTAGCAAACGAAACTATTCAGCGCGACAGATCATTGATTAGCCCGGCTGAATGCTTATCGGTTTTAGTTTGAAAAACGTTTAGGCCCAAATGAACCACCGCCGACCAGCCCGACCAACGCTACACCACAATCAAGAACGACCCGAGATCACCGGCATAACAATATCTCGGGTCAGGAAATCAGAACTGCTGCGGTAATTAAGGGGGACCACATCCTAGCAACAGTAAAC
>NC_051415.1:11332447-11332707 GCF_015228065.2 Penaeus monodon
TTCACAGTTCGTTCACGGCGCCCAAGTTCTCGTGACGTCGTAAAGTAATCCGTGCCCGATCCCCCCCCCCCCCCATTAAAGCGAACACGAAAATCTATCGGTTTTCGATCGGCTTGCGTTGTCAAACAGGATGCCGCCGGAACCGCAGGAGCCCCGTGACAACACTGACAGCCTTTTGACACCGCGAATAAGGCCAGCCAAGCTGTAGGTCCATGAATCCCTAACGAGTGTGACAAGACACGAGGGCACTAGGCCAGACA
>NC_051415.1:11332734-11333630 GCF_015228065.2 Penaeus monodon
CCCGCAGACCGGTCACTGGGACACACATGGAAGGCAAGAGAGAAAACCAAACCCGAGAAAAAAGAGAAAAGATAAAAGCAAGAAAAAAAAAATTAAAGATAAAAAAAAAAACCTGTGTGTCTTTTTAATCTCCTGAGCTCAATCCCAGGCGGACGATGATGAGGAGGCCAGACGCTCTCGACTCATCGCGCGGGGACGCAGACGCACAGAGCCGCCATGACACGCCGCGACGCATTGCTGTGTCTGGCCCTGTTTCGCCTCTGGGAAAGGGCGGATAGGGGGGGGGGGGATCTGTATTCTGAAGGCGGAGACGAAGTTGAAGATGATCGGCAAGATGTAGAAGAAAAGTAGGAAGGACAGGTGCAAAACACCACCTAAAACATCATGAAAGAAAGATGAAAAAGTAAGAAAAAGCTTTAAAAAAAAGAGTAGAGGGATAAAAGAAGAAGCAATAGGGAAAACTTTTAAGCAAAGATAATCAACGAGCTCTTCTGCCCAAGTTCCCCCTGTTACCTGCAGGTGAGGCGGACGCGGAGACAATCCCAGGCAGTCCTCGTGCGCGTTCCCAGCAAGGGCTATCAAACCACCGGAAGGAGCTGTAACTATCCCGGGATTATTCCATTTTTCCACCGCATTATCCTTCATATATCCAACTCTTATTGTCCAGCGGCCTTACCCCTCCCCCCTCCCCTCGCCCCTAGCCATACCTCCTGACGACCATCGACCCTTCCCTCCATCCGCCCCCGACTCCTCAGGGCCCGCCCGCCCGCCCACCCAATCTAGGGAGAGAGACGGGTTGTAAAAATAAACACAATGGTGCAAGTTGCGGTAACCAGTAGGCAATAAAACTAACTCTTGAGGCGCCGAAGTGGTGGAGCAGCGTCCTCCAGGGCAAA
>NC_051415.1:11333763-11334320 GCF_015228065.2 Penaeus monodon
AATGGGGGAGGAATCCGACACAGCACGGAGGATGAACGAGGGAAAGACGAGCAAGGGAATACAAAGAGTGAAAAACACCCGAGAATAAGAGCACACCATAAAACGGACAACAATTCTGACAAAAAGTACACGTACAGCCGATCTGGTCGTTAACAGATGAGTGATCCAAGAGTCAAGTGAGGCAGGAGAGACAGACGTGCACATATGCAAGTACGAGTATGAGCGAGGGCACAGACGCCTAAGCAATCGTAGGATGAGTGAACGAGTCAATGCAACAGCCTATACACGAGTGCAAATATGACTATAAACGAAATCAATATAACAACCGAAGTGTGAATGTACTCGCGTAACAGAAAGTACGGTGGCCATGATCTGGACAGCGTTTGTTTTAGCTGCTCACGCCCACCCACTAACTGCCTCGCCCATGTTCAGGATCCCTTCAGGCGGGTGGCCGTGATTTTGCAATAACGCCGACGTTCTCTTACCGCTCCTCCAGGCGCCATACAGTCACGCCCACGCCGTCTCAAAAGCAAGCTTTTTAGAATCATAGTGAAACC
>NC_051415.1:11334447-11334569 GCF_015228065.2 Penaeus monodon
GAGAGCTACATGACAGAGAATGTTCAATAAAGGCTTGAGTGGGACAAGTCCCTCGACCCGATGGCCGTGTTCTGCCCTCCATCTCTGCTCTTGCTCCCCCCTCTTTTTCTCTTCCTTTCTAT
>NC_051415.1:11334718-11335032 GCF_015228065.2 Penaeus monodon
ACTTGTTCTTTATTATTTCTTTATCTATTTATCTCTATTCTTTATATTATCTCTTTTATTTTACTCTTCCTTTTCTTTCTTTTCTTTTCTTTATTTCTTTTTTTCTATCCTCTCTTATTTTTTCTTTCTTACTTCATCCTATTTCTTTTCTCTCATCTTTTTTTCTCTCTTCTTTATTCTTATCTATTCTCTTCCATTATTGTTCTTTTCTTTCTCTTTGCTTTCTTCATCTCCTTCTTCCTCCTCCTTTCTTCTCTCCTCACTTTCTCTACTCCTCCATTCTTCTCCTCTTCATTCCTTCCATCCCTCCCACC
>NC_051415.1:11336061-11336220 GCF_015228065.2 Penaeus monodon
CTCCCCCAGGGCGGCACAGCACCACGAGCCAGCATCCAGAGGGCAGCACCTGCAGGGCCTGACAGTAACTGAATCAGCACTGTTGATCCTGTTGAGTCTTTTATGGTTATTGAATTTCCTTTTCATTTTGGATGCGTGCCTCTGCTTGTGTTGCGTGCC
>NC_051415.1:11336482-11337425 GCF_015228065.2 Penaeus monodon
CATGTGTCTTTTCTTACCTTAACTTCCCACCTTCGACTTACCATAAAGCAATCACAAATACCACCTACCACTTACCACCTCTCCTTCTTACATAAATCAACAACACAAGCATCAGAACGCAATCCCTCCTCCCTTTATTACACACAACCCCCTCCCCATACCCCCTCTACAAAAAAAAAATCATAAAAAAAAATTCTCTTCCAGCTCCGTATTACCAACTCGCTGTTGCATAATTAATGTTCCTCTATAATTGAACAACTCTGCTAATAACAGCCAGACGCAAATAGGGATAAGGGCGGGTGAGTAATGAGTGAGCGAGCGGCACCAGGGATGGATGTTTGGCCTGTGTGGATGAATGGATGAGTGCGTCGTCTGCAAAATGGAATGCCGGTGGGGGTAGGAAATGAGTGAAGAGTTGGAATTATGAGTGAGCGGACGGTTGGAATCGTGAGTGCGTTGAGGGAATAGCTGGTAACTGGAACTACGAGTGAGTGACCGAGTAGCTGGAACTACGAGCGAGTGACTAAATAGTTGGAATTATGAAATAGTAGATGAGTAATTGGAATTCCTGAGTCCGCGAATCGGACTGGATTCATGGAATAACGAGTAAACGAATGGTAAGAATCGTGGGTGAATGAGTGCCTGGTTTATTGGGCACTTATGAATGCATGGGAGGAGAGTTGGCATGCTAAGTGGATGGCTGGAATTTTGAGTCAATGAATAATCGTTTTATGAACGAACGGGTGACTGAAAGGTCTGAATTATGAGTAAATGAGTGAGCGTGATTGTGTCTGTACTTATTTTAGAAAGTGAGTGAATGTGTCAGTGACGGAGATGAAGAGAGTGTTAATGGCTTAATTTTAAAGAGTGAATGTAGTGAATGAGAGACTGAAAAAGGACAAGCTAGTAATCCACAAATGCATACATGCTCTTCCTTCACCGC
>NC_051415.1:11337448-11338567 GCF_015228065.2 Penaeus monodon
ATAAAGGGAAAGCTATTCCCTGTAACCCTTTAAGGAAATACATCGCGCCGGGATTTGGTTCAATTTTGTTTTCTGAATATTTCAAAACAGATCGTAAAATATGTACGCCAAAGGCTCCTAAAGCCCGCGGCAAATCAGCGATACAATGGGGTCTTCTACGTACTCTACGAACACTGTTTGGGGACGGCGTGGCAACGTAAACTCCAGACCCCGATGGCGCCTGCTGCTGAGGAGGAAACTTCACCCACGTTCTTCCCTCTTTCTCCCTCGCACGTCCTCATGACTTTACACACTAAGAGGTTTATATCTGGTTAATTTGACGAACTAGCTTAGTGCCTCCGTGGCTCTGGAGTGCAGCGCACAGTTCCTAGAGTTGCAGAAGCAGGCGCCCGTCACATCCCTGCCTCTGCTACAGTGCATCATCATCGCCCTCAAAGCTGCCGTCAAGCTGTGGGTTGTGGGGCAGGCCATTCCTCTAGCGATACTCCGAGCGAAACACCCGTTATTCAAATACTAAGGCACTGCACCGCCAATATCTCTGGTAGAACACAGAGGGACGTTTATGTGGCTCTGTGCACATTGCAGCGGCCGCCCTTCCTTCACCGCCCGACGTGCCCCGCCCCTCCTAACCGGTCCTCCACGCGGGACAGAGCGAGAGATGAGCGGCGGGCGTGCCGTCTCCGTGCCACATTCGCCTGCGCCTCTCACGGGGCCCGCGGCAAACAGCCTCGCCGAGGCACGCGCCACCAAGCGCCCAGATCTATCTTTGTCAGAGCGCTATTCATCTGTCGTTCAGAAGAGTCATCCGTCACATCAAGTGTCACGTAAAAAGGCCACCAAAATAGGGTGTTTATGATATCGCTTCTGTGTGTCACAACTACGTCTTACTCTTACAGCCGCTCTAACTTTTATTAATCGGCCAGTCATCCTGCCAACCTACTTACAAGCTTTTCCCTTGTCCCTCTACGCCAGAGCCTATTTGTTTCTCCGCTCTGCTAGCCCCGCGACACTGGACTCCGATAGCCTTAAAAGACACCTGACGCCAGCGCGCCCATACACGACCCAGACGTCCTTCCCTCTCCTTTGCCCCCCCCCCCACCCCCACCACGTCCTACGAGC
>NC_051415.1:11338631-11338926 GCF_015228065.2 Penaeus monodon
CCACTTCACTTGTATGCTCTTTGCCCACTATGCCTGCTACCAATGCACATCTAACACTAATGGCGATTCTGTAATTTTGCTAAGCAGTTCAACGCTTGGATGAACGCTAACAAATTATTGATATTTTTGTACTCTTTTTAAATCCGTGTTTAAATGTTGGATCAGATTCTTTGTTTTGTCATTCTCTTCTTCCGTAATTTGTTTGTTTCTGTCTAATTATAACTGACATTTCCCTTCACATGCTCCTTATCATTTGCTTGTATCCTCCTTAAAACATTTTCACTCACTCACACTA
>NC_051415.1:11339278-11339502 GCF_015228065.2 Penaeus monodon
GTCGCCAGGCTCTGATGTCTCACTCACATCGCAATTATCGCGGTCGTGAATAAATGGCGTTTCAACACAGGCCGCTGCACGGACCCTTGATGATGAAGACCGCGTACTTATTAACCTGCTCTGACCTTTCGCGGACAATTAAGCCTCGCATCTAAGTTCGTCGCTTGGTGATCGCCTTGACCTTCAGCCACGAGTTCTGAAGTGTTCTATGGCAACGGAAATGA
>NC_051415.1:11339560-11339648 GCF_015228065.2 Penaeus monodon
TTTGAATTTCGCCTCTCCCGCTCGCCCCAAAGTTGGTTTACGGGACACTAGGGATCGAGTAGGGCGAATGTGCTGGAGGGGAAATTCG
>NC_051415.1:11340619-11340978 GCF_015228065.2 Penaeus monodon
AAACATATCAAGCAGCAAATCGACACACCGATAGAAGTTGTTTATTCTTGAATCAGCGACGCAAATGACGGCCAGCGCAGGAGGCGGGCGAGGGTGAAGGGTGAAGTAATGAGTCACGTCACCTGTAAATCTCTCCCCGTCACGCCGACCCACGCCTTTTCTCCCTCGCCTCGCCGCTTTGTCTCCCGGTCTTTGTGTTTATCAAGCTCTTCTCTATTCCACCCTTCTCGACTCCTTTTTGGCAAGGGTGCCTTTCCTTCCCTTACTTGTCTGCCTATCTAAGTACAGTTGGCTTAGCTAACAACAGTGTCTGTCTATACTAACACATTCCATTCAACAACAAAAATACCATGCACGCG
>NC_051415.1:11341062-11342134 GCF_015228065.2 Penaeus monodon
GTCTTTTGTCCCACCTACATATCTACATACAACCTAAAAAATATACAAACGCTATATTTCCACAGCTTTCCTTCTCTCTCCCTCTTTCTCACTCCCTCTCCCCCACTCTTCTCCCCCTGGACAAGTGACCCCTCCGCCCACATACAGCCATCACAGCGCCCTCGGAGTGCATGGGTTCACATATATCCTTATTCGAGTGACGTCAATCGATGGAAATAGAGGGTCAAAGGTCAAGGTCCTGGTTGACCAAAAGGTTAATCAAGGCGAAGCGGAAAGCCCCATTGGACCTGAATGTCCCCGGGCGAGCGAACGCCCCGCGGGAGGCACGGGACGGGGCTGTTGCTGTCAAGGTCGCGGGGACAACTATCCACTGGCTGTCTATACCACGTCTTTCTGGGAAAATTCCAGATACACGAACTTAACAATTCAGAACAACATCATTCAAGCGGGACAGAAATAACAACAACAACACCAGCGCTTATAAAACAATCCTACCAAGCGCACCAGCAGTCAGCCCCATCGATGCCAAACTTGCGACACCAACCTCGCCCACCGCTGACCGAGGCCCAAGAGCTTTAACCTCGACGCCCGCCTCGCATTCCCACCACCTGGCAAAGAACTCTTGATAACGCCGATCTAAGATTAACAGAGTCGCTATCAGATCCTCCTACACTTTTCCGCTGGACTCAAGTACGTTTACTATCGCTTATCGCTCTACGACGACGGCTCGGCACGTTTTATCGGCCGTCGAGATAAAGGAAATCTGACATCAATGAAGGATGATAACGAAAATCCGATGACAGAGCTCTAATCTGCTCCCACAAATATTCGCTCGCATTTTATGGGGGAGATTTCCTTGACATCTATCACTCGATTCGCCGCCGACACACTGAACTCTGCGAACGATGACTTTGTGCTTCCGAGAAATATATGACGGGACAAACGACTGAATGAATCGGCACGAACACCAACTGATTCAGTTTCATGAGAGCATACACGCTTTCTTCTGCTCTCGGATAACCTACATTTCTTCATCATTGTCATCAAATTTGAATTGTGTTTTGGAAAAAAA
>NC_051415.1:11342396-11342673 GCF_015228065.2 Penaeus monodon
CAGTATTCTGGCGAAAAGCGAGTAAGAGCGACGAGGTGCCCCCCCCCCCACCCGTCCCCCCGGCTCGGTCGCCCAAGTCGGCCCAGACCCAGGTGTGTCAACGTGCTAAGTGCGCCTTGATGATAATTAACACACCCAGCGGCGGGAAAACAGGTACGAAAAAGCGAGTAGCTTTAAATATTTTCTTACGCAACCACTTCAACCTTGCCCCGTCAACAGGTTTGTGCTTAATTAAAATGAACCGCATGGGAGAAAGAAGGGAGGAAGGCTTTCAAAA
>NC_051415.1:11343038-11343690 GCF_015228065.2 Penaeus monodon
CCTGCTTCAACAACGGGCGGCATCGGACCAGATCAAAAGAGTTCCCACGCCCCCGAAAGGTACGCGAGGACTGCCTCCCCCCCCTGCACCCCTTATACCCCATCCCCCGCGCCCCACCAGCTTCGCGAGGATCCTCAAGCAGAGCGAAGATTAGCGGGCGCTGATCGTCTCGCGAGATAGCAGGAGTTGTGGCCAAGGAACAAGGCGCGGGGAAAAACACACCTCAGCTTCTCACGCACTCGCTCTCACGGCTGCCCGCTCGTTCGACGGCGACCAGCGTCACTTCTACTCATATATACATTATTCATAACAAGGCTTACATGTGCGCAGGTGATATCAAAATCATATAAATATTTATATAAGTTAAATTGGTGCACAGAGGTTCATGATTTTTCACTCAGTTTATCCACAAGTTGTCAATATTGATCTCGAAATCAAACCAAAACGAGATAAAGGTCAATCTTCTTTCTCAAAGCTTATTCAACGCGTTCACATCTGACACAAAGTGAACTACATAAATAAAACCCATTAGCCTACACGAACAGGATACACACGCACTCTCCTGGGCTAGATTACATTACTTCGAGAGAATTTAATCTTCAGATCAGACAATGCTGCTAGGGCCCGTTCCAAAGAACAGGAACACATAGGT
>NC_051415.1:11343763-11343977 GCF_015228065.2 Penaeus monodon
GGTCGAACGATCACCCGCCATCGGTGCAGTACACAATGGCAAAAGGGGAAACTTCATTTTCCCGAAATTGCAATAGTGCCCACCACGGCAGCCACAGTTGGGGCAAGGAGGGGCCGACTAGGAGCTTAAAGGCGAGAGAACAGGCCTTGTAGACCGAGGTAGGACTAAAGAGAAGAAGAGGGAGAATTGGGAGGCAGATGGCAATGAGAAACTC
>NC_051415.1:11344044-11344759 GCF_015228065.2 Penaeus monodon
AGGGATACCACGGCCCGAGTGAGGGGAGCAATAACAAGATAGCTGGGTAATGAGACTCCAGAAGTTCAGTTTATCCTCCCGGAGTTAGTTAAGCTGACGAGATCACGGGGCAGAGGAAGCCAGGAGATCCCAAAGGATCTCAAAGGTCGTGGGAGGTCTTAAGGTCACCCGCGGAAGCGAGAGGAACACGGCCCATCAGAGGGGCTTCGCTCTGCCGGGATATCGAGGCTACCAAAATACGGGGAAGCTCCTAGCCGCCGGCCATCCAGTAATGAAATAACCTCTGAACAGTGTTGCTATGACAAGTCGTACAGATTTTTATGTTGTCCATCTACTAAGTTAAATCTAATTCACGTTTACCAACACGTCAATATTCTAGTTAAGCGTGACAAAAAATGCCATATGCTTCCTTGAAACTCAAGCTGGTAAAAATTCATTAACGTTAAACATGATATCAGAGAAAAATACATCTCGTGCACCCCTTTTAGCTTAAATTACAGGCCGGGCCAACAGATGGCGGTGTATACGCTGAAAGGGGGACACATCCCCGAACTGCTGCTGCTGTATAAACACAACGGGCAAGGACTCTCCACATAACATCTTAAATTAGAGGGTAGAAAAGAACGAACACTCACTTTCTTTCACATTTTCTCTCGTCGGTACACCTAATGACCAAAAATGTGCAAGCAGCTTCATCGTTATCTCGCATGTCAAC
>NC_051415.1:11345135-11345328 GCF_015228065.2 Penaeus monodon
ATGAATTATCATTACAAGTCCACCATGTAATCAGGCCACGTAACAAGGTGCCTCAGACAATGCACACGCTGAGACCACCAAGGTCCCCAGCCTCATCAGGGGCGCGGGTGCTGGATGACAGACCAGCAAAGGGAGGAAGGAGGAGGGAAGGGGGAGGCGAGAGGGAATCCAAATAACCGTGAATCACCTCTCT
>NC_051415.1:11345395-11346380 GCF_015228065.2 Penaeus monodon
TGCCGGCCTGTTGAACCAACAAACTGTGTATGTGTAGGTCACCAAGCCTCCACGCTTGCACGCTCGCACATCCGGGACACACTTGGCCGGAATCAATCAAGATGGAGCTGAACTTCTTGCCTCTGTCTATCTCTATTTCTCGTGTAAGCATTTCGCACCACATTTATCGTCGTATTTGCTAACTCCACTCCTTTTTTCTCAAAACGTCCCCATACCCATATCCATTTTAGAATAATGCATTAATGAACAATGAACTTATTTACTTGCTTGCAGAAGCTACAAACGCAGGTACAGACACACTCAACAGCTTGAGCTACATTCACTTGTGGAATACATACAAGGCAAACACGTTCCCCAGCCCTGGTACCCAAGCAATCGTCCGATCAAGATAATAAATAACACGTTTAAGAGACTGATATCAAATTGACTCATACAGGCAAGGGGAGCGGCAAGAGGCAGGGTATCAAGCCGTTCATTAAGGAAACCGCACACACACTTATCGTAGATTCAATTTCTCTATAAATACCACTTGAGTAATTCAAAAGTGCGGCCCACTCCTGTCTATTGCATCAGGGGGACATGTGCCTTTAACCTTAAATGTCAGGCGTATCTGAAAAAGGTCATGATCAGCTCAGGGTCATGCCAAGTCACCTATGGTATTTATTCCTCGGAATTCATGACAGGCCACGTCACCAGTCGAGAAAATTTCAGGTCAGAAGACGCTGACATAAGGTTTACATTGTCGATGACGTATAACAAGGGGGTAAAACGAGCATTTCCATCCTATGTGTATTTCAGGTCCCGTTGTGTTTGTGTATATAAGCAGGCGCGTGTGTCTTTGTGTATGTCTGCGTCTGTGAGCGTTAGAGTGCGTGTCCACACGGGAAAACACGAGGGAGAAAGAGACGGAAGGGGAGTGCGGGATGTGAATAGATGGATACGGACGAAGAGGTGCGAATAAATGGATAATAAAGGACTAGGGGCT
>NC_051415.1:11346566-11346781 GCF_015228065.2 Penaeus monodon
CAAGCAGCCAGGGGAAAGCCGTTTATATTTGGTTAAGTTTATGGACAAAGAAACACAGGAACAAGTGTAAACATAAATACAGATAAAATTGTGTAAAATAGAGGAAGCAAGGAGCAGTGAGAGGTAATAAATGAACCCAGAATAAACAAAGATGATAAAGAAAATATCTGAAGAAAGGAATACAGAAATAAGAGGTGCTGACGAGACAATATGTA
>NC_051415.1:11347066-11347354 GCF_015228065.2 Penaeus monodon
AGCACTGGCGCGGCTATCACTCCCATGACGTCACAGGGGCTTGCTTTTAAGACCCGCATATGAAGAGGGCGTCATAGTTACAAAAGTTTATATAACAGCAGCTTACTGTTCGCTTAAAAAAAAAAAACTTTTTAAGTTTTACTATCGCTTCGTCTCAGCACAAGGATTTTACTCCTATCGAATGGAACATTTTCTCCGCATGAGGCTATACAAACTTTTGACTTACTTTAAAATCCTTATCCGTCTTATAATTATATTCTTCCTCTGTCTGCCTCTGTCCCCATCTCT
>NC_051415.1:11347440-11347573 GCF_015228065.2 Penaeus monodon
TCCCTCGTCTCTTCTCTGTTAGTACCCTTTCTTCATTCCTTCGGGCCAGATGTCTCCTTCTGTTGGCCCATAATATGTACTTGTTGCATAAACCCAATAAAGGGCCCACTGATGCCTCCTCCCGGCCTGTCAA
>NC_051415.1:11347996-11348364 GCF_015228065.2 Penaeus monodon
TCGCAGTGACAAAGTATGCAAGAAAGACTGAACACCACCGAACATAACTGAACGAATAAGTAAACTGTGAGTAGAAAACGGGGGGGAAAAAGAAAATAAGAGCACAAACGAACGACCGAGAGACTGAAAGTGCCCAAGGAGGAGGAGGGAGCGGGCGGGCGGGCGGGCGGCCCTGTGAGCGAGTGTGATAGACCCTTCCCCTTGACACGGAAATATCTGGAGCGTCTATCCCTAAATCCAGATAGTGTTCGGGTTCTCAATCGACTAGGGCGGGCTTGAATCCGGCTCGTGTTAAACCTGAGTAGGCGAGGGAGCAGAGAGAGACAAGAGAGAAATGAGGGAAAGAAAGGGAAGAGAGAAAGGGGGAG
>NC_051415.1:11348529-11348725 GCF_015228065.2 Penaeus monodon
ATATACACACATACAAGACTTGCCCTCTGCAAACCGAGATTAGGTGATTTTCCCAACATCATCTCATTATTCTCGAAGAATTCATAATTGAATGGAAAATATACTTTCAAGTCAAAGAAAAGTTGCGGAAAGTATATTCCCAGTAGATCATGAAGGAGTTACTGATGTAATTTCTTACACAAAGCTGGGAATGGCA
>NC_051415.1:11349047-11349448 GCF_015228065.2 Penaeus monodon
CAAACCGATGAAAAGAAACACACCAAAATGAAAACGAGATAAAGACGAAATCCTAGAGAAGACAAAGGGAGAAGAAACAAATAAAGAGAGAGAAAGAATCCGACGAAGCGTAAACCACAAAATGGAAGGCCCTGTAACATGACAACAGCGAGTTCCTTCACACCACATTAACTTTAATACGATCACTATCATCATCACCATTATCGTCCGTATCGAGTTTACGATCCTCATTTATAACCGAGGGAATTATTCCTAACAATAATTCTAAGTGGCTGGACACGGCTACGTCAATATCCTAATCGCCACAAATATAGCTGCCAGGTTCATCATTGTAGGCATTATATGTTTAGCTCAGCAAATCCAGATGATAAATAAAATAAATAAATGTGTATGCATGCGTG
>NC_051415.1:11349593-11349700 GCF_015228065.2 Penaeus monodon
CGCGCGCGCGTGCGTGCTCAAACGCTAAAACCACATTATCATAATAGTCAAAATGTTCTATTATTACCCCTAACTGGCTTGTATCACTTCTTATAATCTTCCGCAGA
>NC_051415.1:11349984-11350109 GCF_015228065.2 Penaeus monodon
GGGGGGGGGGAATCTGGAACTAGAATGCGGAAAATGAGAAAGAGAAGAAAGTGATATTGAGGAAACGAACTGTCATAAAACGTGAAAAAGACAAAGCAAAACAGAAGGTGCCCCCCCCCCACAAA
>NC_051415.1:11350190-11350575 GCF_015228065.2 Penaeus monodon
TGTCAGCAGAAATCGTCTGGGAATTCTTTTCCTTGGAAGTCAATACAGGCACACCTCGTACTTACGTCACAGACAAAGGGGTCGCGGGAGGGGGAGGGGGAGGGGGTCATAGGCGGCCCAATGGTGTCCAAAGGGGGGGGGGGTCCGAAAGCTGTTTGATGGGGTCCAAAGGGGGGAGGGTCATAGCGTGTCCAATGGGTCCAAAGGAGGGGGCGGGTTGCGAACAGCTTTGAAGTACCATGAGGGGAGGGGTCCTTTGAGAGGGTCCAAAATGGGGTTGCAGAGAACGTACCGACGAATGTTAGCAGCATACCAGGAAAGACGAGTTACGAAACCATAGATTTAAGAAAGGCGAGGGGGAGGGGCTAGAACAAGGCGGCAACAA
>NC_051415.1:11350940-11351132 GCF_015228065.2 Penaeus monodon
CATGAAATCAGAGAGAAAAAGGCGTGAAAATCCTAAAAAGAGGGTGAAAGAGAGCCCAAAAAAGAGGAAAGAGGGGAATAGAGAGAGGGAAATAATAAGTGCCCCCCCCCCGGGCATCTGATGGCGCAGAGGTGCTCGCGCCCTCGCCCCCTGTGATTGACTCCCGTGATGGATTGGGCGCCGCTGCCGCCG
>NC_051415.1:11351500-11351646 GCF_015228065.2 Penaeus monodon
GCCTTTCATTTCTCTAAAACCATTAAACACTCGATACAATCATCAACACTCAATCGGCACCACAAAAAGGAAGGAAAAGGAGCTGCAGGTGTATTCTGTTCGTTCGCAACAGCCTCTGCCCTCTCCCTTGCCCCCCTCCTGTGTAA
>NC_051415.1:11351738-11351854 GCF_015228065.2 Penaeus monodon
CAACTCTAATTTCTCGAGCCGGAAGATACGAGCGCACCAACTTACGGAAGCAGACGGAGCGATATTGACAAAGTTGCCATGACTTCACCTTCGGCCGTCACACGTCAGGAAGGCGC
>NC_051415.1:11351886-11352189 GCF_015228065.2 Penaeus monodon
GCTGGGAGTTTCCTACGCCTTCCTATTCCTCTGCTAAGGAATCTTCTGCGCCGTGTCTCCACCGCCTTTAATGAACGACGCTTTGTTATTGGCTAGAACTTCGTCGACTATTCTTTGTAAATAACGGCTCTAAAAACTCTTCCCTTTATCCCACTCTTGCTCCTACATTGTGCTCTCTTTTTTTTAAACTTTCTTCTGTCTTCTTCTATTTCTCAACCTCGTCATACTTCTACCTTACCTTCCCCTCCCATTCTCTCTTATCCCTTTCTTTTAATCCTACTTTTCTCTCCCCCACTGCCAACG
>NC_051415.1:11352242-11352712 GCF_015228065.2 Penaeus monodon
TCCTCCCTCCACTCCCCCTCCCCTTTCAACCCGGGGTGGGGCAGGGCGGCGAGGGAAACTGTCCGGCGCATAGAGTACACTCGAGCAAACGCTTAATGGATCGGAAACATGATTCTAACTTGCGGCGCAAGTCTTACTCACGGAAGGAGACTCTGCGGCTGAAGCTAAGGTGCGGCTTCGCAGGAAAAAGAAGGACATTTGGGAACGCGAGGAAGGCTCATACCAAAATATACAAAAGCAGCACGAGGAAACGCGCGGAAGTACAATAACAAACAAACACTGAGGGGCAACAAAATTCAAATCGCCACTAAACTCTCGTCCCGGGAGCCCCTCCACGCGCAACGCTCCATACAAAAGAGGGGGCGGGGGAGGGGAGAGGGAAGTTAAATAGCACTGGAAATGTAGAGGAAGTGCCACCTCCATACTAACCGTCTTGGCATTGTTGCATTAACATCTTTTTTTGAAAAACT
>NC_051415.1:11352885-11353100 GCF_015228065.2 Penaeus monodon
AGCAAAGCATTTACCAATTAGGAAAAAATATCCCTCCCCTCTCCATTCCCTAAGATCCTCCCCCCCCCTTCTCCCAAAGAAATGCGTCCCATCGACATGTTGCATCACCTGTACCCCCGGGCGCTTGCACCTGTGCCTACGCCGCGTGCAATCCCCTTAGTCACCCTCCTTTGATCGCAGCCGAATTCCGCCGTCGCCATCAAACCATCAGCACC
>NC_051415.1:11353653-11354926 GCF_015228065.2 Penaeus monodon
GCTTGACGACCGGTGGACCGCTGTCTTCCTTCCCGCACGGTAAAATACAGTGAAGATATTTACGTCATTTGGGATAAGGAAAGGAAGAGGGGGGGGGGGGGGAGCAGGGAAGAGGAAGGCTGAGGGGGGGGAGTTAGAAAGTGAGGAGGAGAGGTAAATTGAGAGAAGTAAGGGAGTTAGGAGGAAGAGAAAGAGGAAAGAGAAAGAGGGAAAAGGAAAGTGGGAGGGCATGGAAAGAGGAAAGAGAGGGAATGGCAAAACAGAAGATGGAGTGGAAGGAGAAAGGTGTGTCGGGAAAGGGGAAGGAGAGAGAGAGATAAAGGAGGAAGGAAAAAAAAGGGTGGAAGGAGAGAGGTGGAATTGGAGAGTATCCGGGTGAGAAAGCAAAGAGGACAGGAGAGAGGGGAAGATGGATACAGAAATAGAAGATATGAATCAAAGAAGGAGATGGGGAGAAGGAAAGGGAGCAGAAACACGATGAAAAGGCTAAGCTGTGTGAGAGAAAAGCATGGGGGAGTGGGCAAGAGGAGAAGAATATAGGCCTAAAGGAGAAGGAGAACGCACAGACAAAAGGAAGAGTACAAGACGAGGAAAGAAAACAAGCAGAAGACACAGACGACGAAGACGACGACGCCCAGGAGGAAAGAGAGGAAGAGGAGACGAGCAAAGAGGACGTAAAGAGGAAGGGAGAGCTACAAGTCTCCGCGCACAAGACTTACCTCCCGGCGTAATCCTAGAAGCACGGGGCTGGGGGAGGAGGGGAGGGAAGGGGGGATGAAGGGAGGGAAAAGGGGGGACGGAGCGGGGAGGAGAGGGGAAGGGAGACATGGGGGTGGAGAGGGGAAGGGGTCTGAGGCAGGGGAGAGGAGCGGAAGGGAAAGGGGGCACGAGGGGGGTCAGGGGTTCCGGCTCGGTCAGATGTTTCCCCGGATTGGAAGCGGGAGCCGGGGAGGCTTCCGGCTGTTTTACGGCGAGAGGAGAGGCCCGGCCAAGGCAATCCCGGCGCTGCTGTTGCACCGAGGAAACTCCGTCTCCGTTCCGCATCATTTTCCGGACCTGCGACCGGGGACATGCGTCTCGTATCTCGCATCCAGCTTATAATCTATTCATGATCGACGCGAGCCCACGCTGTACATAACCCACTATATCGTCCTCCTCGCAACAGCACAATGGAAAGCGAATGCAGCAGTAAGTAAACACAATTCATAATGAACCATACGCAAACAAAAGAACATGCTTAACCGACAGAAGAAATCGATCTCAGCGCGCCGAC
>NC_051415.1:11355059-11355344 GCF_015228065.2 Penaeus monodon
TCATGTGTTTAAAGACCGTCCTTGCGCGGACCGGAGCACACAAACAGCCCGGGCGAATCCTTAAACATGGTTTTACCCGGTCGTGGAGTGAGGGAGAATGATGGCATAAATCTCCCTCGTTCAGACGTAGAGATAAAGCCAGGAACGCCGCCTACATCAACAACAGATCAACGGAGGTTGCAAGGAGAGGCAGAGGTCGACGCCG
This sequence comes from Penaeus monodon, assembly GCF_015228065.2. Lineage (NCBI taxonomy): Eukaryota > Metazoa > Arthropoda > Malacostraca > Decapoda > Penaeidae > Penaeus > Penaeus monodon. The sequence continues at coordinate 11,355,265 of NC_051415.1, forward strand.
CTCAACACGACCTGACGGAGGGGGGGGGGCATTCCGGCGGGGATTCGGACGCTGGCGACGGGGTTCGTTTTTCTCAAACG
>NC_051415.1:11355655-11355889 GCF_015228065.2 Penaeus monodon
GTCCTCCCCAAAAAGAAGCAGAGAGAAACGAAGAAAGAGGCAATAACAGGAGTCCAAACAAAGCGTTTGTGGACGAAATAAAAAACCGAAGCTTTCCCACCCCTGCTAAAAATACCCCGGGGCGTGACTTCACAGCTTGAAGATCGGACGCATTGCTCTGCGCTTGTGGTAACCGTGACGTCACAATAGATGTCTCTTCCTCCATTTTATGATGAAGCGCGAACGACCTGTTAC
>NC_051415.1:11356562-11356703 GCF_015228065.2 Penaeus monodon
TATAATAAATAACCCAACGCAGCAACTTGTCCCATCAACCGCAAGCTTCGAGTTACACGTCGACCTTACGCAACGAGGCCAGCGGAGGATCAGGCAGCATCGCCAGCTTCTTTCGTCAAAGCTCAGGGGCATTAATAATGC
>NC_051415.1:11356883-11357702 GCF_015228065.2 Penaeus monodon
GCATATCAGGACAAACGAGTGCTGCCAGACCCCAGATATTACTCCAACGAAGAGAAAGTGGACTGGCCTCCCTAGCGGCACCAACGGACGAGTGCCGGGACCTGTCGTGCCATCCAGCATGCCCCCGTGCAGTGCCATCTCAGCCGTGCAGCCATTTTTCGCCACCCATCCCCGACGGATGACACGGGAAGAGCACGCCAGCATCCCTTCTGAGTGCAGCCTCCGCTCCTGCCTATCGTCCCAGAAGAAAACGTGATGTGCAGGAAAAAGAGGGAGATTACCCATGCAGCCCGAAGGCCTTGACAACACACGAAGTCGCACATTTACGTAATTCTCGACTTAGTGAGACTTCGTTGTGCCGCTGATTATAAATGCGTCACAAGTGTTGGTTTGTGTAAGTTTATTCCTCATTACAGTGACGTTGGCTCTCCCCCCTTTGGCCTGAAGCCACGAGGCATTCTAAACAGCTCTATCGCACGGCTTATCAGCGGGGCCATGTGTATGCTTCAAAGCTTTTTAATCACACAGTTCTCAATGCAGAGACGACAATGCGATTACGTAGTTAACCAACCTCGTCTCTTTGCAAAGCGGTAACTATAACCCTGCGGATTAGATGAATGAATGCTTGTTTGTTCAAGAGTAAAAATAGAAAGAAATCCCCGGATAGTTTGCGTCGGTGACAGCTGCTTCGCCTGGAGATCACCGCATGCATGCTCTCTGGACGGCCGAGAAGGATGTAACGCTGCGGAGCGACCGCCGGAATACCAAGGAAGCGACGCTGCTGCCGCTTCCAGAGGAGGGGGCTTGCCGAGGCACTTC
>NC_051415.1:11358137-11358229 GCF_015228065.2 Penaeus monodon
GGCGCAAGACTTCTGAAGAACGGACACCATTTCTATCTCCACAGATCACATCGTCAACATCGAAAATAGAAGTCGACGTCGCTTTTCCTCAA
>NC_051415.1:11358834-11358993 GCF_015228065.2 Penaeus monodon
GAGCAAGATAAGTATTGGTCGGCATGTGGGTGGCTGTGAAAATCTTTACTGGGGTGACGAGGTAAAGTGTGACGTCATAGCTTCCCTCCTACCCTCCACCCCCTACCCCACCATATATATATTTTTTTTGTATACTGTTCCTTCGGTAATAATTTTATC
>NC_051415.1:11359356-11359446 GCF_015228065.2 Penaeus monodon
TCTCTGTGAAGATCTATATGTCGTTCTGATTGTCCATACGCCTTTGGGCTCAGCGGCCAAGGGGATCCGCTGCCATTGCCGTTCTCATTC
>NC_051415.1:11359916-11360126 GCF_015228065.2 Penaeus monodon
CCTTACAACACCCCCCCCCCCCCAAATCATCGTGCCGGCGATTCCGCGTTCCCAGCGCCGCAACGCCGCCGAGATTTCCGCAAGTCGGGGATGCGTCTTGCGGGCCGGACAATGCGCCGCCGCTAATTACGTTTTCACGGAACAATGCGATTCTTATCCTCGTTTCCTTTGGCATTGTGGCGACCTTAAGGGTGGTTGGGCAACGCTCGA
>NC_051415.1:11360240-11360457 GCF_015228065.2 Penaeus monodon
TAGGATAGAGGACTTTCTTTTATTTTCCATCTCTTAAAAAAAAAACGTTTTTAAGTCTTGTTCTCAATAACTCTTTCTTTTTTCATAATTAATCTGATTTTTAATCTTCACGTCCTTATACTAAATTCTTCTCTTTCTCTTTAGTTCTTTTCCATTTTTTTTTTCAATTCTTATTCTTATCCATACACATGTTTATTCTTTTTTCCCTTTTATCTGT
>NC_051415.1:11360574-11361605 GCF_015228065.2 Penaeus monodon
TCATCCTTAGCCTCCGCGACAAAGCGAAAGGAAAATATCAGTTCGGACCCAACCGGAAATACGCAGGACACTCAATTAAAAACTAAATCTTAAATTCTTTTCTCTTTATTGTGGCTTTCACCCTTTGCTCTCCTCCCTTATCCTTCCATATTTCATTCCCTTTTTGTTCCCTCCCCTTCGTTACCCATCTCTCATTAATAGTCGTTAAACATCTGCCTTTACCCTTCATTGCCAATCTCTTCCTTCCCTTCCTCTCCTTTCACTCAGTTACCCGTCTCTCCCTACATTTGTTACCCATCTCCTCTTTCCCTACGTTACCCATCCTTCCCTCAGTTACCTATCCCCTCTTCCCCTAAGTTACCCATCCCTCCCTACCATCCGTTACCCATCTCCCCTTTCCTTACGATACCCATCCTTCCCTCAGTTACCCATCTCCCCTTTCCTTACGATACCCATCCTTCCCTCAGTTACCCATCTCCCCTTTCCTTACGATACCCATCCTTCCCTCAGTTACCCATCTCCCCTTTCCTTACGATACCCATCCTTCCCTCAGTTACCCATCTCCCCTTTCCTTACGATACCCACCCTTCCCTCAGTTACCCATCTCCCCTTCCCTTACGTTACCCATCCTTCCCTCAGTTACCCATCTCCCCTTTCCTTACGATACCCATCCTTCCCTCAGTTACCCATTCCTCCCTTCCGTTCCGTTCCATCCCGCCCTCACACACGCCCGCCCTTCCCCTCGTTCCCCCAAATGCACACTCTAACCTGGCTGATTAAATATACCTTTTAGAGGGGCGATTTATGTTCACGTGGCAGCGCTTATTTTTTTTCCTGATAGGGTTTTAGATTCGATTTACTTCGATGGTTAATATATTTTTCCCAGTGAAATCCGTTCAGCCCATTTCGGGGAATTTCCGTCACATGCATCGCGAGAATACTTAACTGGCCAAATCAATCATGTTTGCAGATGGAAAAAATATGGACATTGCACGCATGTGTGCACACACACAAACACTTGTGTATATGTA
>NC_051415.1:11361835-11361935 GCF_015228065.2 Penaeus monodon
CATTCTGATGGAAATGAAACCTCGAGAGAGAAAAATGATGATCAGGATAACCAGCATCAACAAAAGCTAAAACAACAAATTTGAATTTAAAAATATATAT
>NC_051415.1:11362008-11362110 GCF_015228065.2 Penaeus monodon
TTAGAAACTCACGCTGCTCCATAAAGCATCCGAGCGAAGTTTCTTTCCATGTAAACGGACGCGGCCACGTAATACCCCAACAACACCCGGCCGCGATGGGAC
>NC_051415.1:11362200-11362269 GCF_015228065.2 Penaeus monodon
TGGCCGTCGGTCGCTCCATTTTTTCCTCCTCAACTTTCCTGGATTACACAGCCGGCGCCACGCCACTCA
>NC_051415.1:11362314-11362515 GCF_015228065.2 Penaeus monodon
CAGCTTTCTATTTGCGTTTACATTCTGCTGTTTTCTCTTTAGACTTTTTCTTCCGCGATTCCTTCTGTCATTTATCAATTTTTGATTCTGCCTCCGAAGGCGCTTATTTTCGGATCGCGTGTCCGATATTTCCTTTTTATGAACATTGCCACTTTCCTGTCTTTAAAGGAAAAGGAAAGGATGATGAAGTGAAGAGATGCG
>NC_051415.1:11363233-11363559 GCF_015228065.2 Penaeus monodon
CTCAATTAAACATATAAAACCATACATTTAAACATCTATAGTTATATCTCGCGCGCCCGTGTGCGTGTGAATGGGGGGGGGGCCGAGGGGTTGCCCTAGCGATCGTGTTTCCTTTCAGCCCCGTTGCCGCTTCCGACTACGAATGGCCTCCTTACCACTCACTCCATCACTCCCCCACACTTCACCAACAACAAATCTACATTTACGGGAATCAAGATATACCCCTCGGTTCCTCCTCCTCCCCTCTTCCCCCATCCGTTTCCCTCCCCTCTTCCCCCATCCGTTTCCCTCGCGCCTTAACAAAGTTGCTCGGCGTGTGGTGTGCA
>NC_051415.1:11363606-11363842 GCF_015228065.2 Penaeus monodon
TTCAGGAGGCCGCGGCGAGTCAATACCAGCAAACTTGCAGCACTTGAAGGGGAGGAGGGGGTCGGCGCTCCCTCCCTTTCCCTCTCCTCTCCATCGCTGTCTTCTTCCTTTTTTTAATCACCTCCTTCTCTTCCTTTCTTCTGACTAAATTTATCGACCTGCTACACCCTCTCCTACATGCAATATTAGCACTAATTTACCTGTTTTTTTATGCTGTTCATTAACTTATAAATCAC
>NC_051415.1:11364025-11364216 GCF_015228065.2 Penaeus monodon
CTTTACGGAATTTTCCTTTTTCGTTCTCCTTTTTTCTCTTGTTTTTTTCCAGCCCAACAAAATTATACGTATCAAGGACCCGGAAACAGCGCGGCCAGCGTCGGCGTCGCCAGCGAGGAAGACCAGTCCTGTCTAGACCCGTAGAACTTCCTCTCGCAGATATGGGAGAAAAAAAGAGAGCACGAGTACAA
>NC_051415.1:11364575-11365040 GCF_015228065.2 Penaeus monodon
CATCCCAACGCCAACTTCCCCCGTGCAGAGAATCGAAAGAAGATTTCCGCGAAGGACATAAGGACACCAGAGGAAGGCGACGCAGAGGAAGGCGATGGCCAGCGGAGACGCGGAGCCTGGAGGCGAAATGCCAAATACTCGAGTATCAACAACACCGACTCACTCTGTTGTCACCCTGGCGCCCGTCCGATGCACCCTAATGCCCAGAATTAAGACAATTTGGGAAAACAAGACGCGGGTGATATGGCTGCCTGACACTAAAGCACGCGGGGAAAGAAATGGGCAGGTGCTTGCGTTCAGTTTGGCAGGCGCGGGTGTAACAACACACTGCATGGTTGTGCATTCATTCACTTACGCGTGTTCGACTGTGAGGTTCTACCCACCACAAAAAAATTATCAGAAAAAAGGGGTTATGACTCTCTCAAATACAAAATATTCCCTACAGAGCCCCCCCCCCAAAAAAAA
>NC_051415.1:11365130-11365303 GCF_015228065.2 Penaeus monodon
AACCAAAAATATAAATGAATAAAAGAATGTAAAAAGAACTAGACTAACATAATATGCAAAATTGGCTCTCCTCCGTCGGGAATGGAGAGAATGGAGAAGATACGAACAAGGAGCCAAAAGGATTTAAAATAAATGGACAAAAAAATCATATAATCAGCAAAATGATGATTATT
>NC_051415.1:11365337-11365408 GCF_015228065.2 Penaeus monodon
GCTACATCCAAAGGTCTAAATATTGGAATATGGAGGAAGGCAGAGAATGAAGTAGAAAGAGCAAAAGATTT
>NC_051415.1:11365464-11365529 GCF_015228065.2 Penaeus monodon
GTCTGTCTCAATAAAGGTCTCTTTGATTTGAGGTGGCAAAATAGACGACGCATCACGGAAAGGAA
>NC_051415.1:11365682-11366085 GCF_015228065.2 Penaeus monodon
AGTGAAAGGATATAAGCCAACAAATCAGAAAAGGAAAATAAACAGAAAGAGAAAGGACAAAGGGCCTAATCAGAAAAAAAAGAAATGCCTGCCTCTCGCCTCATTCAAGGGGATTAAATCGCCGAAGAGGACAAACACTGAAGCACAAAACTGATATATGCAAAACATGGGGGGGCTAAATTTGCTCAAATATAAACGCAAATAATAAGCAAAACAAACAAACAAGTACGAAACAACAAAGACAATATCAATAAAACAAATAAAAAGCGAAAAAAGAAAATCAGAAATACACCTCAGGACACATTTACAAACACATATGAAAAAAAAAAGAATCAGAAAACAACAAAAAGCGGAAAGACCAAAACCAGAGGAAACAACACAGAGAGAGAGACACACACACAGG
>NC_051415.1:11366146-11366405 GCF_015228065.2 Penaeus monodon
AGGGCGCGCACGAAGCCTCTCCCAGCAACGCCGTTTGGGAAAGGCGACACCTGCACCGCCCGCCTGCTTGGTCACGCACCTCGGGGGGAGTAGCAGCGCCCGCATTCTTCCACGCCGCCACGCCTTTCGCCTCGACTCCGCCTGAATGGGACGCGACCTGCTGCAACTCGCCCGCTTGCAAGGAACGAGCGATTAAAACGAGCTCCGGGCAGGCTGCGAGTCTGTTTCGCTCTTCTGTGCTCTCTTGCTTTCGTTTTAA
>NC_051415.1:11366442-11366584 GCF_015228065.2 Penaeus monodon
CGTCTTTCTGTTTGGGGTTTCGTGATTTTCGTTTTTCATCTATTTTTTTGTTGTTGTTTGTTTGTTTGTTTGTTTCTTTAGCAGGGGTTTGTGTGGCTGTTTGTGTGTTTTCTGATCTTATCTTTTTTTCCCGAGCTTTCCA
>NC_051415.1:11366816-11367246 GCF_015228065.2 Penaeus monodon
CCCCCCCCCCGCCATCACTTCACGGCGTCCATTCCCCTGATCACCATACACCCAACATAATTAACATACGTGGCGGATAATCCCTTTAAAACCCTCGCGTTCAAAATTGAAACCACGAACGAATCCACTCGCACCAATTAATACCCAATACACCAACGATCTGCTTACACCTCTTCAGCTAAATTAATAAACTTTAATTATAAAATGAACCTTTTTTTTCCCTCCCTGAAACAGCTTATGCTCTAGTGGCAAATCCGACCCAAGTGGGAGTTCTAAGACTGTCGGGATAGTGTGCGACTCATTCCTGATCATTACGGTTTTATGGCAGTAATTTTGCAGGCTCGCGGGTATGTAGGTGGCCTTACTAAAATTTTTATCTTGTATTGATGTTTCTTGTTGCTGTTAATATTGTCACGAACTCTATAGTTTC
>NC_051415.1:11367352-11367674 GCF_015228065.2 Penaeus monodon
GACAACCAGTTAAAAACTCCAACCACAGATCGAAGACTCAACCTAGAAAGCGAAAGGTCAAACAAGGTCACCTCTCTTGCATAGCTTCCCCTCCGACGTCGATGGCCTATGAAATATTCGTGGTGGAGAAGTAAAGGGAAAAAAACATCTAAGGTCTCGAGGGTTTGGAAAGGTCACACACACATATCGTGGCCGCGCTAGCATGACCTGCGAAACGGGGGGGGAAGGGCTTGTGTCTCTCTCATTATGGCTTTTGGGTTCAGTGACACTGATCGAAACTTCGTTTATTCTTGTCTTTGAGCTATCTCTGTTTCCCTGTACA
>NC_051415.1:11367742-11368283 GCF_015228065.2 Penaeus monodon
TATCCGGCCCTGCCCCAATTCTTCATTCTATTCTCCCCCTTCTACGCCTTCCTCTACTTTATCGCTTGCCTCTATTTTAGTCTCCTACCTTTCTCAGCATCACCTCATTTATTTGAAAATCAACAACAACAAAAAATCAATTACTTTCGTCACAATCAAAATGACTGAATCTCCACAACATTCACAACACTTACCCAGGAAGGCAGTGCGCAACGCCGCTCTTCACTTCTTTCCAGAAACAGCAGTCGAGGAGTTATTCAAAGCCTCGCACGCTTTTGCCACTGAACAGCTTTCCATTTGTTACGCTTTACAGTTCATTTGCCGGCTCTTCTATACCTGCTTCAGAGTAGGCTTTCACTGGAAACCTTCTCGTGTTGCGATTGCCCTCTCCCGAACGGAGGATGAGGTCGGTGAACCTGTCTCCAGGTTTCACGACGCACGTTAAACGTACTTACTGACCTTTCATTTCTATCTGCCTACTTGTTTATTTGTTGGTCCTTCGGCTTGTCTGTCTATCTCTCCGTGTCTGTCGGTATCCAGA
>NC_051415.1:11368379-11368522 GCF_015228065.2 Penaeus monodon
TTAATTTTGACCTCATTAGTTTTTTTCCGATTTCCTACCGCGCCCCTCACCTCCCACACACCTATCACCCTTCCGTCTACCGCTGCCAGCAATGATGCATCAATAAAACTGTCAGAGTGCTTCGTTCCTTGTTTGAGTCTTTA
>NC_051415.1:11368791-11368883 GCF_015228065.2 Penaeus monodon
GCCATAAGTGAAGCGAGGCGAACTTCCCTTTCCTTGAGCAGAGCAACAAGTGCCGACTCAAGCCTGGCTACAACTATTCCATTCCATCGACG
>NC_051415.1:11368927-11369036 GCF_015228065.2 Penaeus monodon
CAAGCAACCCCAACAACCAAGCAGTCATTACTGGAGGACAGTGGGGGTCGGCAACAACAATAAACTGATGATGGAGACTGCAGAAGGAAGATTAAAAAGGATTGTGTTT
>NC_051415.1:11369247-11370114 GCF_015228065.2 Penaeus monodon
CGGCCGGCGGTGGCACAGGAGCCGGGATAATAAATCAACACAGGGGATGACCACGTTAAAGCTGAATGTGGGGCTTTCAGGTGGATGTTGAGGCCCGGCGCGTTGATGAATGAGTAGCTGCACACAGGAGCCTCTGTCAAACGCTCCCACTCCAGTTTAAATGCTCCTCTTAATTCCTCGCCATTATTTCCTCACACTGCCTATCGCTTTTTTGTATTGCGTTTTTTTTAAAGCGAGTCCAGTATTTAAAAAAAAAGTATACTGGCAGAGATACCCGAGACAAAGCAAAATATCGGGGAACAAGAAGAACGATAAAGCAAACAAAGACAAAAGGAGTGGAGGGGGGAGGGGGGAGGTGTATCGTCCTCACGGCTTTGAAATCACATCGTCCAGACAAAGAAAATGCGATCCAATTATCGCGACACAAGACACAAAATAGGGAGGAGGAAATAGTCTCCCCTTCGACCACCGAGAACAAAGAAAATGAGCTTCCTATGGCCAGTTTACCGGAGGGGTAGAAACGATACAGAAGTAATGATAAAGCGGAGATAGGAACGGATAATAAGAGAAAGGGAATGGAGCGAGTAGAGACAGAGAAACGCTGATAAAGAGGAGGAACTGATGAAGAAATAATGGCCGTAATAGGAGAGCGACAAAATTGTAACAGCCGAACAACGAAAGAGCAAGACTCAACAAGCAAGCAAGAGAGAAACACAAACAACAGAAGGAAACAATGGACATATACAAAAAAAAGAGAAAAGAAGCAAGGAGAGGGAGAGAACGCCGGCAAACAAGAGCGAGGGAAAGCGCAGGACAAGCGGCCGGGCAAACCGCGGAGTGTCTACGGCCGGCTCTGGCACTTCCGGA
>NC_051415.1:11370135-11370274 GCF_015228065.2 Penaeus monodon
ACAATGGCCCACGCCGGGACGGGAGCCAAAAATGCCTTTCCGCAATTTTTTTCCCTTTCTCCTCCTTATCCTCTCGTTTCCAAGAATCCTCGTGATCATAACGTCTCCATTGTTCTTATCTAAGCTTTCGCTTTCGCTG
>NC_051415.1:11370452-11370721 GCF_015228065.2 Penaeus monodon
TAAAAGCATGAAAGTGTCTATGAATATGAAAGACAAGAGTAAATATATGTATGTAGGTAAATATATGCTCGAATATAATCAGCACACATATATGTATGAACGTCTATACAAATACGCAAAAGACAGGGGAGCACCAAGCGCAAAACAAGATCACATCATCTACACAAATGTATTTCTCTCCATAATTAAGTATACAGGCGTTATCCTTCGCCGCTGCGCCATTGTTATGGCCATTATGGAAATGTGCAATTTTACACCTTGTCATCCCT
>NC_051415.1:11371313-11371879 GCF_015228065.2 Penaeus monodon
GGCTTGATAAGGTTCCCGGATGAATTGGTAACGCCGCGCGACCTTTAGACGGATCCTTAAGCGTCACGATCAAATCCAAAGCTTCCGATCTTTGTTTCTGTACTTTTATTACACACTTTGTTGATGGAATCTGCCTCGGAAATACACTAACATACATACCCCGTCTGCAGTGAGTAAAGGGCGAAGAGCCAAACACAGGGGGCGGGGCATACAAGACCAGAAGGGGGCGTGGCCAATCTCATCACCTCCTCCAACTCACCTGCAAGAGAGAGAATAAATTACTTTAAAACGCTGTATCGCAGAACCGCCTCCGGCCGCCCGTACAACGAGCGATGCCGTGAGCAAGGCGAGCTCGAAAGGCGAGGCGAGGCCGCATCGCCAGCACCCGAGGCGTCAACAAACAGGAAGTTGTTGAGACGCGGTGGATATTTACTCACCAAATTACCGCCAGACTTGGCACTGTGCCACACCGTGCTTCCCAACCGCGTGGCTTGAGTGCCAACCTCACTCGTCGCCATTATCCTTGGCTCGTCCATATGGCGAAGGCCTACGTAAATGGCTGTTCA
>NC_051415.1:11373573-11374085 GCF_015228065.2 Penaeus monodon
GAATGAATTTAGTGTGTCCTCCTGCTCTCTTATACCCAACTAAGTATCTTTTCTTTTATGATAAGGATAAGAGAACGACGATGACTCACCTTATCAACAAGGGAAGATAACAGATGAAGCCTAATAAGACGCCCCGGGTTGGCTCTCTCCACCGCGACCCGAACCCGTCGTATGAACTAAGCCCTCTATATGACAAGTCTTGTAAGTTAGTTCGGAGTGCGCATGCGCGTTTACGGAGAGGAATACAACGAGTATTTAGCCAGATCTACATGACAAATCAGAAAATACACATGCAAAGACAAACGAATATGTAAATAAATAGAGAATTGATAAAAGAAAATGCAGATGTTCTCCCCCAATGCAAACGTGTCTACGGTACGTTCACCCATATTTCACATCACCGCAGCATCACTCTCCCAGCTGCCACCTAATCAATGCGAATCAACCAGTCTCCAGCCAATCAGAAACTGCAACAACACCCGAATGTGCAAGTAACTCATTCTGATCCAACG
>NC_051415.1:11374140-11374518 GCF_015228065.2 Penaeus monodon
CCGAACGGAAGTTACAGCATCTCTAGACGAGATTCTGCATCACCGCCTCCCGCCTCCTTCCGTCCCAACGGGGCCCGAGTCACGCGTAGGGAGGAGGCAGGAGATAAGAAGATGAGAGAAGGAGCCGAGGTGATGGAAAGGAAGCAGGCAAGCGTGAGGAAATAGAGGAAGGGATGCGAAAGGGAAGAGGAAGGGGAGTGTGATCGATCTACAGCAGCGTACCTGTTGCCCTGGGGTCCCTTGGTGCCATTACTTGCAACTGTTCCTTCATTTTTGCAACAATGCATCACTGACAGGGAATTCCCTCTATTCTGCACTTCATTCCTACAACTTTTTTAAGTGGCTTCTTCCCATAAAAGACCGAATTTCCTCCCTGTC
>NC_051415.1:11374982-11375145 GCF_015228065.2 Penaeus monodon
GACACGAATATCCAAAAATGAAAAGACGACGATCCGACGGGGAAACATTTCGGCTCATGAGAGTAATGTCTAGGGGGGAGGGGAGTTCTGAGGGAGGAGGGTGACACCTGTCCGTCACCCGCAGCTTCGTGCAAGTTTCATGACCTTGAATCTCATAATATCA
>NC_051415.1:11375173-11375415 GCF_015228065.2 Penaeus monodon
CAGCATTTCCCTTTCTCCTTCCTCTCGCTGTCCAATATCCTACACCTTCCTCTTCCATTCCTCAGCCTCCTCATCCTCAACGGTCAGCTTCAATTTCCTTCGTCGAGAGGATAAAGAAAACCAAAATGAAAACCCGAGGGAAAAAAAATGCCGGGTTAGAAGGCTTCTTGAACAATGTGTGAGAGGTTTCACGTCGTACTCTGGAGGCTGTGACCAAGTATCTTAAAGGAAGACAATCCTTT
>NC_051415.1:11375542-11375793 GCF_015228065.2 Penaeus monodon
TTAAGTCGAAGCAGACGTTAAAATAATTAATGATATGACAATAAATGTTATCATTGCTATCATCGTTATAATTACCGTTATACCAAAGCACAAACAATACAGTTGTCCCAAGTATTAAACCAACACAAAAACATAAATAACAAAACCACAAAACAAAACCCACGTAGTACACACATGAAACGGACAACTTGTTTCACCCACACAATTAAGGGTGAAGGTGAAGGCGCTACGAGTTAATTCGGCTGAAGGAT
>NC_051415.1:11376047-11376255 GCF_015228065.2 Penaeus monodon
CTCATCCCCTTGTCCTTTCTCCCCCTCTCTTTGTTCCTTCCCTTTTCGCCTTCCTCTCTCTCTAGCTTTCCGCCCCTTTCCCCCTCATCTCTCCCCATCATGCCAACGGGAGCGCGGCCACTGTGCGAGCGATCAGTGTCCACCTGTTATTGATTCTGGCACCGTCTTCCGTAATCAAGAGAGCCACACATGTCGCGGAATGGCTCTG
>NC_051415.1:11376405-11378057 GCF_015228065.2 Penaeus monodon
TTAATTCTGTCCTATTTCGCCGTTTCAACCTGTCACGGGCGTGAGAATTCGGCTTCAGGTTCTTCCAGATAATGGGCAGCGCCGGGTGGCAGCCATGTGGACGGGCCCGATGGGGCACGGTGCGTTCGGGTGACCCTCATGCGGCTGCGGAGGCGTGCGTCTATAGACCTTGCTATCTCGCAGATAATCGATCGCTGCCGTACGTACCACCCGCATTGCCTCCCGCCTGGTACCCCTCCCTCCCCACGCCCCTACCAACCCACATAACCCTTTCGCCCCCCTCCCCCATCTAGCCCTGAACCTTGACACACAAACCCGAGAGCGCGGCCCTCGAGCCCCCCTCCCCCCCCATGGCTCCACCTTGGCCTCATCTCGGCGGCAATGGAGTCGCGTCACAGATCGCTGTTCTAACCTCGAGTACGAGTCAGGTCGCCTCTCCAAGGACCCGCTAATGGCGCGGCGGCGGGGCTCAGGGGGCGGCTTGGCGCTTAATGACTCGGAACTCATGGCTCGTGTCATGAGCATTGTGATATTATGCCATTTCCTAAACTTTTCCGCGAAAGTCACGGGATGAGATTTTTATTCTCCCCCCCCCCGCCCCCCTCTTGCCCGGTCTGAGGCGGGAGGGGGGGGGCACTCCCTTACCCACGATACCCGAACGACGACGATTCGAACTCGAACGCCCTCCCCTTCGCTTCGACCCTCCTCCCCCCCCCACTCCCACCATAAAATGAATCCTAATAGACTACCTCTAATCCTTTTTTATTTTCCACGAAGGTTTCAAAAGATCAGGGAACCCCCATCAGGAGCGACCTTCCTCGCTGAGACACGGCTGGGAAATGCATAATTGAAGTCTTGCTGTGTTGACCTTTCCCGGCACCGACACGGGCGCCGCTCCGCCTCGCCTCGCCGGAGTGTACCTAGTCCGTAGTACTCTCCTGTAATACCGCTGCTCGGTTCTGAACTGTAACGCTGCTGCATTTGAGTCCCTTCTTAAGAGCCTCAGCCACAAAGACTTTCTTGTTTGGTTCTGTTATTATATTTCAACCTCAATTTTGCTTCCAGTTTCGCCATTCATCTGTTCATTCATTTATCGCATTTTCGTCCTTCTTACTTCCACGCGATGCGTAGGGAAGGATTTCTCCAAAATGAGATGGAAGAGATACAGAGATGTACTTGGGCCTCTAAATCACTATGCCCCCCCCGCCCCCCATTAAAACATGCTACTTTATTTCCCCGGTTTTCACAGTAACACTGGTGTTGTATTTCTTAAAGGTGCATTTAGAGAAGAAACACGAACACGATTGGCATGAGCGAGGTAGGGAGAGGGGGGGGGGATGCGTGGAAGAAATTATGTAGGAAAAATGAGAGTTCAGTATCGGACAAATATGAAATTGTGATATTCTCATTTTGAGATTATTTAACTGCCAGCCACCCCTCCCCTTTAATAAAAGAAAGACCAGCATAATCAACAACTGAAGTTAAAAAAGCAGATTTTTTTTTTTTTCTCCTTTTCTTTGTCCTTTCATCGCCGCGCATGATCCCCCTCTATCCCATACCATACTCTACTCCTGCAGATGATTAATATATGTTGAGAGAAAATTAAACTTTCCCGATATCGATTTTTAGTTTCACCGGCTCCTCTCGGCGAC
>NC_051415.1:11378118-11378404 GCF_015228065.2 Penaeus monodon
CGTTTGATGAGGAATGTGATACAAACTTTTCGTTCGTGAACTGGTAAACACAAACGTTCAAAATGTAAATACAAAAATGCAAATGCACACCAACCGGTTAAGAGAGATGCAAATAGAGAAAGAAATTGCAGAATTAGAGAAAACACAAACATACACATGAATTCACACGCAATTTCTCAGATCATAAAACAGATGTTCTATAAACCGAGAAAGTGACAGAGATAAAAATCCTCATACTGAATCAATACATCAAGTTCGCATATACATACATACGTATGTATATTTC
>NC_051415.1:11378518-11378867 GCF_015228065.2 Penaeus monodon
AATCACACATCTGCATATATGTAAAAGACTACATATGAAGACTGGATATACTATCAAATCGGTATTTTATTTCAATAATGAATTCCTAATTAGGCTACGGCCAAATGGTGAAAACTTTTCCTCTCTTCCCGCTTCCCTCCCGACGAGGCAGGAAGGAGAGCCAAGAAGTAATCCCAGGCAGTTAAAAGAGTGATTTTTAAGTCAATGTTCAGCGGCAGCATCTTGAAGATGGAAAAAGTTTGTGTCGGCGCGCGGGGGGAGATGCGCCGCCTCGGCCGACAACGAGTTCTGGAAGATTCCTTTGTTTTTTCAAAGACCCTTTTTTTAATCGTTCTTGCTCCTCTCGTTT
>NC_051415.1:11378960-11379073 GCF_015228065.2 Penaeus monodon
TTCCCTGGTGATTCTATGACCCGAGAGGAGGAAGGAGGAAATGACATGGAATATAAAGTTTGATTTTATGACGTAGTTCTCTATGTGGGAGGGCATGGGATAACGCCTTCGAA
>NC_051415.1:11380024-11380127 GCF_015228065.2 Penaeus monodon
CATCACGACGCCCACCGGGCAGTCAAGCGCCGGCGCTGAGAGTGACCAGGGAGTCGTCACAAGGATATAGATTTTGTTCTGAGTTTTGATTTTGTAGATTCAT
>NC_051415.1:11383440-11384040 GCF_015228065.2 Penaeus monodon
TTTTTTTCCTTCTTACGAGAAAAAACGAAGCACCTCCTTTCATAAACACTGGAATCAAAAGATTTTTTTTTTGCTCTCTCTCTCGTCCTTTCTTTTTAGGCCTAGCGCTGACTCGCCTCCCTTCTACACACGCATCTTTGATCTCCCTCGCGTCTCCATCGGCTTTCTCTGCCTCAAAAGTTCCCAACAACTCAATCATCGATTCCCTTCCCCCGAACTTCCCCGCCGGAGGTTCGCGCGGAGACCCGGCCCTTCGCCCTCGGCCGGCGGCGGGGGTGGGGAAGGTGGGGAAAGTGGGGGGGGAAGGTGGGGAAGGGGGGGGGGAAGGTCTGTCTGTCTTCCCCTCGTGATTGGCTTCGGAGATCTTGCTACGGTTGCATAAGGTTTTTTTCCACCAGTATCCTGCTGAGAGCTTTAGCGATTTTTTTTTGTGACGACTTTTTTGAGGCCTTGTTTATGTCTTATGTTCTTCCCCTTTTGTTTCTTTTAAATCCTTGTGTGGATCTCCCTTCACCGGCTCCTCTGCTCGGCTTGTCCCCGCCATCGAAGACACCACCACGACCTGAGATATTGGCGCTTTAAAGTTTGCTCCCCCCCCCC
>NC_051415.1:11384145-11384915 GCF_015228065.2 Penaeus monodon
GCCCACTTCCTCACTTACCTACCTACTCTCTCTCCGTCTTACGCACATATCTAGACGGTACACAGGCGGCTCCTCCACCCTGCGTGCCCCATTCCCCGCCCCTCGCCGACGCCTCACGCAGGCAGCCCTGGCACCGGCGGCGTCGCGGGCGCAGAGGAGCCGCGTCGAGGCACCCGGTCCCTCGCGGCGCCAGGCCTGCCCACCTCTTCGGCCACGCAAGCCAGCATGTGCTTGGGAATACTTACAACGATGAGGTCACGGCCGCTGGGGCTTTGGGCTTACCTGGAAAAGAGAGGAACGATAGAAAATAACTTGGTCGCACGTGTATTCTCCACGCCCACCCAAAGAAACAAACGCATCTGCTGAATCATTGTAGCCAGGCAGGAGTAAAATATATGAATATACAATAAACATGCAAGAGTAATACGCATACTAAATACCCTGATTGCACATTGAACTGTAAACTTATCACATAAAAAAATCACAAAAACACAACACAAAATCCATTTACTGTTATTGCATTTTTTCTAGCTCTTATCCCCCTGGCCAGCGCACCCGGCCCAACAGCCCATTTTTCTCTTCACTTCTTCCACTTCTTTTTTTAAAGAAACTTTTCCTTTACTTTTTCTCTTCACTCTTCCTTCCAGTTGACATAAATCATTTGGCAGCAACTTCACAGTCAATAAATTTCTTCGGATTGAGAATAAATAAAGAAGAAAAACATGTAGACTTCAAAGACCACCAAAAAATACGACAGAAGGGCAATCCAA
>NC_051415.1:11384957-11385045 GCF_015228065.2 Penaeus monodon
GTCAGGAAAAAGGGAAAACAGGACAGGAGGCCCCAGGCATCGGGACTTTAATGGCGGAAAAGGAGGAGAGAAGGAGGGACATTATACA
>NC_051415.1:11385132-11385259 GCF_015228065.2 Penaeus monodon
GGGGGGTGGAAAACGAGGAGAGAAAGAACATTTTGGAAACAAAATAAAAATATTCAAATCAGCAAGAAAAAGGGGAGGAAAAAGAAATAAACAGAACCGGTACAACTGTACGAAAACATGAAAAAAT
>NC_051415.1:11385457-11385591 GCF_015228065.2 Penaeus monodon
AAAAAAAAAACGGCACTGCATGTGATTGGATACATCAAAATAAATTCCGAAAGATACATCAAATCAATGATTTAAAAATCTCAGTCGAAATCACAACCACAAAATTAAAGCAACGTGGACTAAAATAATACACT
>NC_051415.1:11385917-11386013 GCF_015228065.2 Penaeus monodon
CATACACCGGGCGGCGCCGAGTAGAATGACAATGACCACATTTAGGAAATTAGAGATGGCCATTTTGGAGTTTTTTAAAAAAAACCTTGGGGGAAA
>NC_051415.1:11386113-11386213 GCF_015228065.2 Penaeus monodon
TGGCTGGAAAATTATGAGTAGATTTTTGCACGGATTCTCTCTGGAGTTTCGGTAGAAGAAGTGTGGGGTCCATCTTACTTAATAAGAAAATAAAAAAGGA
>NC_051415.1:11386262-11386530 GCF_015228065.2 Penaeus monodon
AAAATGATTTTCCTTTTCTTTTCTGCAGTTTCCGATTATATGCCTCTCTTACCTTTTTCCTTTGTCACCTCCCTTCTCCCTTTCAGATTTTCTTATCTGTGACCGCAAAAAGTACGGTACTAGATACTAACTTTGTAACAAACAGAGCTCAATTTTATTTGTTACAAAGTTAGTATATCATCTGGAATCCCAACAAATCCCCCGTCAGAAAAAAAAAAAAATAATGTAAATTATTTGCTATAAAGCATATTACCGTTATGCGCATACA
>NC_051415.1:11386850-11387848 GCF_015228065.2 Penaeus monodon
TCCTGCCGTGACCTCCGCGGGCGCGCCGGGATAGACCCGCCACGAGCGCAGACAGAAGGGCGCCACGACTAGGCCTAACGACGTAATGGCTGCCTCCGCCTCCCCATCAAGTATAATCAACTCTATTACGGCGGCCTCTCACGCTGTCTTCCTGCCGACCTGAGTCCCGGCCGCTCTTGGGGGAGGTGGGCGGCGGGGAGCAGCCATGGCAGGTTGCACGCCCTTCTCCATGACCTGAGATGCGTCCCAAGTAAAGCTAAAACGACCTCCATTTCGCTAAACTTTTCCCGCCACACCTTTACTTCGAGAGACAGTAAACAAATCTGAGCTTAAAAAAAAAGAGCATTTGCAATCTACTTGTGTATTTCATTTCTATTTTTTGTGAGAATTTGCCCTCTCCGAGTCCCGCTGAACCTTAAATAAGACGCAGATTCGAAATCCATATTGCAGTAAAGTGTCCAAATACCGATAAACCCCGATTATTGCAAACGGCAAGCTATTCAGTCCATCGTTAGTGAAAGGACTCGTCTTCAGCCCAAGCTAAGCCAGGACACGGGGAAATTTCCTATAAGATAAAGATCGCGAGAAAAATAATAAGGAATACCACCACACTGAATTGAAGAAAGAAAAGACGAGAGAAAAAAAGATCCCGCAACAGCCGCAATACCAGAATCCGGACGACGCAAGATAAAAAGCGTCTGTCTACACCAACTGCTTTCAGACTATTCTAGTTACGGAGCAGAACGTCAGAACTTCGTACCCAAACACACCACTCCATATTTTTTTTTTTCACAAATAATGAAAATGAGGACGATTTTCGCGGCTTTCACAGGCCAAATGAACCATTTAAAGAAAAGGGGGGAATCATCCCCCCCCTTTTGAAAAATAGGACGCAAAAAAAACTCTTTTAAAAAACCCCAAAACACACCGCGTTTAGAAGAAAAACGCTCTTTCTTTGATTTGACTAAAAAAATTAAAAGTATAATTTTGGGGGTTGT
>NC_051415.1:11387978-11388134 GCF_015228065.2 Penaeus monodon
CAAAAAATTTTTCCCAAAAAGTGACCTATTCCCCCCTCTGCTACTGGGGGGTCAAAAAAAAGGGCGTTTCAAAGAGCCAAGATTGGGAAATGATAGCAATCGTCTTTAAAAAACAAATGAAGTTCCTCGTGGTTTGGGGCCTTTTTTCCCCAAAAA
>NC_051415.1:11389026-11389234 GCF_015228065.2 Penaeus monodon
ATGGAAAAGGGGGAAAAAAAGGGGGGAGGCCCCGGCCCTCCTCTTCCTTCCCCCCTTCCTCCTCCCCTCCCCCTCTCCCTCCCCCCTTTCCTTTCCTCCTTTTTTTTTTTTAGCACTCCCACCTCACACACCGCTGGGCGAACATGAGCGGTTTGCAACACTCGGCTGCAGGGAGAATCAATACTACTTCGGGAGGTTCTTTCCTTGC
>NC_051415.1:11389726-11389890 GCF_015228065.2 Penaeus monodon
CCGATCGACGGCTGTAACAACGGCGAAGCCAGTAACATTAAACACACACTCACACCTGTTCCTGGTCGTTGGATGCAGACACAAGTCTTTTCAATCAAACGATTTCGCCAGATGTGATGAGGGCGGAGGAGGGGGGCGGGGTATGTGTGTGTACGTGGGCGCGT
>NC_051415.1:11390302-11390402 GCF_015228065.2 Penaeus monodon
AACCATTCCATTCAATTTCACTTTCTTCCCCATCTTCCTCTTCTATTTTCTAATTCCTCTCCCTCTCCTTCTCCCTATTCCCTCTTCTCTTCTCCACTCC
>NC_051415.1:11390490-11390877 GCF_015228065.2 Penaeus monodon
CTCCCTTATCTTCCCTTCCCACTTCCTCCCCTCTAACTTGTCCCTTTCCCCTCTCGCCCCCTCCCCCTTTTACCCCTTTTTCCCCTTCCGCCTCCCCCCTAAACCCTCTCCCTCCCCAGCCCTCTCCCTCTTTCCGTTTCGCCTGTAAGCGTTAACAGCTCGCGGGGGACAGCGCTCGGCACCGCACCGGCCATTAGCACGACGGAAGAGCCAAACCCACGACACTCCCACTTTACACGGCGCGGAGCAGAGTGCGTGGCGCTGATATCACCGCCGAGGCCTGAGACGGAGAAAATAATGGAATTGCCACGTCTTGGCTTGGCCAATCATCGACTTGGGGGGGGGGGGGGCAGGGCTGCGATGGGTGGGATTAAGATGCCCCGTTTG
>NC_051415.1:11391528-11391801 GCF_015228065.2 Penaeus monodon
CAACCGTGCCAACTTCTACGCACATCCGAAAAATAACTACCCACTAATACCGCCAACGTGCACCAGACCCACCTACATGCAGTACTAATAATAGTTACCAAAAGATTTTTTTTTTGTGCCGATTTCAAAAGCCACGAAGACGAGAGCACAAATCCGCGCCACAAAGGAAAAATGCGGCGGTCGATCGGCCTGATATCAAATCCTGCGCCAAATATATCCGGGAACTCGAGAATGGAGGAGATGCTCGTGCAGGTAAGACGCGGCTGAAGCACA
>NC_051415.1:11392092-11392384 GCF_015228065.2 Penaeus monodon
CAAGATACAGAGATCCTTCTGAACGGTTGACTGAACAAGCACAAGAAACAGCTGCTGCACAAACACTTGATCACTTCACCGCGCGTCCTCACTGCACAAGCCACGCAAGCGAACTCTAGGGAAGCAAATCACAGCGGAATGACGTAATAAGCGGGGCAAGCCGGCATCTCGATGGCACTTCGGCAAGTATGTTGACAGGGGCATTGTAAAGAGGGGAAGGGCGGGGGAAGGGAGGCATCGCTCAGGCATAGGGAGTCATTTACCCGCAAGTTCAGACGTGAGACATTTGATG
>NC_051415.1:11392713-11393182 GCF_015228065.2 Penaeus monodon
GAGAGGTGGACGGCCGCGTGTTTCCACGTGCCATGCCGTCTCTCCCATTCTTTTTCTCCGGGTCAGTAATGATAACCTGTAATTGGCCGGGCGGAATGCGGTTTACAATAGAAATACTGGTAAACGGAGGGAAAAGACCGTCTGGGATGCGAGCGGGGCTGTGCCTTAAAGCAGCATTTTGGCAACCAGGTCGTGTTTGATAATGACTGTAAGAGGATGTGATTGCACGAAGTAGTAACGAAAGAACCATTTCATGCTTCGGTGGAGTATCTCACTTGCCAACTCCTCCACTTCATTTCATTTAATTTCCCTCCCTCTCTCCCTCCCTCCCTTCCGTCCTTCCTTCATTCTACCCTTGCTTTCTGTTTGTCTATCTCTCTTCTGGTATCCCTTTACACACGCTTCATACTCGATATAAGGTTTAAACCCCACCTACTACTCAGTATACAGCGATTTCTTCAATTTATAG
>NC_051415.1:11393214-11394977 GCF_015228065.2 Penaeus monodon
GTGACCCGTGATATTACATAAGGTAATATCACATTAATATTAAAAGGCCTTTCCTTCCCCTTTCAGCCGAGCGAGTTATCCAGGGCAGCTAATGAAAAATGATTACGGTTCCCGCCTCTTCCCGGCTGAAGGATTCCCGTTTCCCCAACTCTCCCTTTGAGTGATTCCTGCTTCCCCTCTTCCCGGCTGAAGGATTCCCGTTTCCCCACTCCCCCTTGGAGGTTTTCCTGCTTCCCCTCTTCCCGGCTGAAGGATTCCCGATTCCCACTCTCCCTTTGAGTGATTCCTGCTTCCCCTCTTCCCGGCGAAGGATTCCCGATTCCAACTCTCCCTCCGAGTGATTCCTGCTTCCCCTCTTCCCGGCTGAAGGATTCCCGATTCCAACTCTCCCCCCAGTGATTCCTGCTTCCCCTCTTCCCGGCTGAAGGATTCCCGATTCCCACTCTCCCTTTCGAGTGTTCCTGCTTCCCCTTTTCCCCCGGGCTGAAGGATTCCCGTTTCCCCACTCTCCCTCTGAGTGATTCCTGCTTCCCCTTTTCCCCGCTGAAGGATTCCCGATTTCCCACTCCCCTTTTCCCGAGTGATTCCTGCTTCCTCTCTTCCCGGCTGAAGGATTCCCGATTCCCACTCTCCTTTCGAGTGATTCCTGCTTCCCCTCTTCCCGGCTGAAGGATTCCCGATTCCCAACTCTCCCTTGAGTGATTCCTGCTTCCCCTCTTCCCGGCTGAAGGATTCCCGATTCCAACTCTCCCTCTGAGTGATTCCTGCTTCCCCTCTTCCCGGCTGAAGGATTCCCGATTCCAACTCTCCCTCTGAGTGATTCCTGCTTCCCCTCTTCCCGGCTGAAGGATTCCCGATTCCAACTCTCCTCTCTGAGTGATTCCTGCTTCCCCTCTTCCCGCTGAAGGATTCCCGATTCCAACTCTCCCTCTGAGTGATTCCTGCTTCCCCTCTTCCCGGCTGAAGGATTCCCGATTCCAACTCCCTCCTTGAGTGATTCTGATTCCTGCTTCCCCTCTTCCCGGCTGAAGGATTCCCGATTCCAACTCTCCCTCTGAGTGATTCCCGTTCCTCTTCCCGCTAAGGATTCCTTCCACTCCTCGTTGATTGTGATTTCTCCTTCCGGTCCTCTGAATATCCGGCTAGTCTAATCCCTGTTCAAGGATTTTTCCCGATCCATTACCTCGTTAAGGATTTTCGATTCCTGTCCTCGTAAGGATTCCGATTCCCCTGTCTCATCAGGATTCCGATTCCCACGCTCCTGTGAAGGATTCCGATTCCATGCCGTCCTCGTCCAAGGATTCCCGATTCCCACGTCCTCGTCCAAGGATTCCCGATTCCCACGTCCTCGTCCAAGGATTCCGATTCCCACTCCGTCAAGGATTCCCATTCCCACGTCCTCGTCCAAGGATTCCCGATTCCCACGTCCTCGTCCAAGGATTCCCG
The DNA here is from genome assembly GCF_015228065.2 of Penaeus monodon. Classification (NCBI taxonomy): domain Eukaryota; kingdom Metazoa; phylum Arthropoda; class Malacostraca; order Decapoda; family Penaeidae; genus Penaeus; species Penaeus monodon. Next base: position 11,394,661 of record NC_051415.1, read on the forward strand.
ATTCCCACGTCCTCGTCCAAGGATTCCCGATTCCCACGTCCAAGGATTCCCGATTCCCACGTAGGATTCCCGATTCCCACGTAAGGATTCCCGATTCCCACGTCCTCTTCAAGGATTCCCGATTCCCACGTCCTCATTCAAGGATTCCCGATTCCCACGTCCTCGTCCAAGGATTCCCGATTCCCACGTCCTCATTCAAGGATTCCCGATTCCCACCGTCCTCATCCAAGGATTTCCAATTCCCACGTCCTCATTCAAGGATTCCAGACTCCCAACTTTACCGTTCATTCCCACTTCCTCGCTTCTTACCGTTCATT
>NC_051415.1:11395012-11395386 GCF_015228065.2 Penaeus monodon
GCGGAAGTACGGTGTAGGTGTACGTGAGAGGAAAAAGGGGATGAAGGGAAGGGGGAAATTTTAAAAAGAGGGAAAAACGAGAAGAGGAGATGTAAAGTGTTTCATAAACAGACTACACATCAAGAAAGCTGGAAATTTGGACAACAATTATAAATAAAGAAATACGTACATAACTACATAAATGAATGATAAAGAAAGAAAGACTATGTGATAATAAAAGGCAGATTTACATGGGATGCACAGAAAATGGGAAGAAGGACGATAAAGGGATAAACAGCGAGAGGAAGACGGCGGCGGCAACGAAGAGGAGGAGAGGAAGGGCGAGGATGAGAGAGACCGCGAAGATTTCTCACGCCTCTCCTTAACCCTTTGAG
>NC_051415.1:11395697-11395787 GCF_015228065.2 Penaeus monodon
GCACGGCACCGGCTTCAACCTTTGTGTCGGGACCCGCACGCGCTCGCAAACATACGAGATAAAAGCGATCACATAATGGATGTTTTTTGA
>NC_051415.1:11395832-11396008 GCF_015228065.2 Penaeus monodon
CTACTCATGCGATCTTAGCGAATCAGATATCAAAGCTAAGTAGTCTTATATTGACATTATAAGACATTGCTAGAGCAGGTCGCTCATTTGCCATGTATTAAAAGTAAAGAACGGAGAGCGAGGACGTGGAGAGGGCGGAGGAGCGCTTGGGAGGAGGGGGAGTGGAAGTGGAAGCG
>NC_051415.1:11396486-11396586 GCF_015228065.2 Penaeus monodon
CACGACGCCCACCGGGCAGTCAAGCGCCGGCGCTGAGAGTGACCAGGGAGTCGTCACAAGGATATAGATTTTGTTCTGAGTTTTGATTTTGTAGATTCAT
>NC_051415.1:11397970-11398514 GCF_015228065.2 Penaeus monodon
AGAAAAAACGAAGCACCTCCTTTCATAAACACTGGAATCAAAAGATTTTTTTTTTTGCTCTCTCTCTCGTCCTTTCTTTTTAGGCCTAGCGCTGACTCGCCTCCCTTCTACACACGCATCTTTGATCTCCCTCGCGTCTCCATCGGCTTTCTCTGCCTCAAAAGTTCCCAACAACTCAATCATCGATTCCCTTCCCCCGAACTTCCCCGCCGGAGGTTCGCGCGGAGACCCGGCCCTTCGCCCTCGGCCGGCGGCGGGGGTGGGGAAGGTGGGGAAAGTGGGGGGGGAAGGTGGGGAAGGGGGGGGAAGGTCTGTCTGTCTTCCCCTCGTGATTGGCTTCGGAGATCTTGCTACGGTTGCATAAGGTTTTTTTCCACCAGTATCCTGCTGAGAGCTTTAGCGATTTTTTTGTGACGACTTTTTTGAGGCTTGTTATGTCATTGTTCTTCCCCTTTTGTTTCTTTAAATCCTTGTGTGGATCTCCCTTCACCGGCTCCTCTGCTCGGCTTGTCCCCGCCATCGAAGACACCACCACGACCTGAGA
>NC_051415.1:11398749-11399491 GCF_015228065.2 Penaeus monodon
CTCACGCAGGCAGCACCCTGGCACCGGCGGCGTCCGCGGGCGCAGAGTGAGCCGCGTCGAGGCACCCGTCCCCCCTCCGCGGCGGCCAGGCATGCCCACCTCTTCGGCCACGCAAGCCAGCATGTGCTTGCATACTTACACTATGAGGTCACGCCGCTGGTGCTTTGGGCTTACCTTGAAAAGAGAGGAACATAGAAAATTAACTTGGTCGCACGGGTATTCCTCCACGCCCACACCAAGAAACAAACGCATCGGCTGAATCATTGGTAGCCAGGCAGGATTAAATATATGAATATACAATAAACATGCAAGGAGTAATCGCATACTAAATACCCTGATTGCACATTGAACTGAAACTTATCACATAAAAAAATCACAAAACACAACACAAAATCCTTTTACTTTTAGTTGCATTTTTCTAGCTCTTATCCCCCTGGCCCGCGCACCCGGCCCAACAGCCCATTTTTCTCTTCACTTCTTCCACTTCTTTTTTTAAAGAAACTTTTCCTTTACTTTTTCTCTTCACTCTTCCTTCCAGTTGACATAAATCATTTGGCAGCAACTTCACAGTCAATAAATTTCTTCGGACTGAGAATAAATAAAGAAGAAAAACATGTAGACTTCAAAGACCACCAAAAAATACGACAGAAGGGCAATCCAACCCACCCCCCACCCTCAACCTCCGGCCCCGTCAGGAAAAAGGGAAAACACGACAGGAGGCCCCAGGCATCGGGACTTTAAT
>NC_051415.1:11399678-11399779 GCF_015228065.2 Penaeus monodon
AGAAAGAACATTTTGGAAACAAAATAAAAATATTCAAATCGCATAAAAAGGTGAGAAAAAGAAATAACACAGAACCGTACAACTGAAAAACATGAAAAAAT
>NC_051415.1:11399977-11400156 GCF_015228065.2 Penaeus monodon
AAAAAACGGCACTGCATGTGATTGGATACATCAAAATAAATTCCGAAAACGGATACATCAAATCAATGATTTAAAAATCTCAGTCGAAATCACAACCACAAAATTAAAGCAACGTGGACTAAAATAATACACTGAGGTAGACGAGAAAAAAAAAGAAAGAGATAGATAGATAGATAGAT
>NC_051415.1:11400229-11400392 GCF_015228065.2 Penaeus monodon
AACAATGACCACATTTGGGAAATTAGAGATGGCCATTTTGGAGTTTATCTTGGAGGAAAAACATCGGAATGCTATTGGGTCGCTTTATCTCCCTTATCTGACTTTCCTTCCCACTGTCTCTCTTTCTATACATTTGTGAATTGTCATTGATTAATTTATAAAT
>NC_051415.1:11400549-11400956 GCF_015228065.2 Penaeus monodon
GAACAAAAAAAAACACTCACATTCCATTTCTCAAATGTCAGCTACAATCTCCCAAATTAAAACATATTCTTTAAAAAACCCGGAGATCGTTGCCTCACCGAACCCTTCCCCCCCTCTACCTCTATGTTTCAACCTTGACCTTACCAAGTTAGCATCATTACACTGTTCCTTTACACACACACCCCGCCCCCTTACCCCATTCTCTACCCCTTTCACCCCCTCTCCTCTTCTCCCTTCTCCGGGAGTCCCAGCGTCCCAGTTGCAATCATGTACAATATCTTTATTCTTACGGCTCTTGTAACATTCCCTAATGGAAAAGCTTTGACATTTTAACAGTATATTACATGCCGAACGCAAGGTTCTTATAACTTCTCTTGCTCTGTTCCACCAACCTCTGCTTTTGTTCA
>NC_051415.1:11401116-11401414 GCF_015228065.2 Penaeus monodon
ATCTCCCTCTCTTCCTCTCATCCCATTGACGACCAAGGTAAATCCCTGAAGATCCGTTATAAATCCTATCATTATTATTTGCGTTTCCCTCTTTTTCTTTTCAGCTTGTTCTCTCCTTCTCCGTCTCGTCTCTGTGCCGTTTTATATCCCTCTTATCTCTCCTCATCTTTATTTTTATACTTTATTTCTTCCTCATCCACATTTCCTTCTATTTCCCCTTCCTCCCTATCCATATTCCCGCTCTTCCACCGCTTTCTTCGTATTTCCTCTCCTTCCTCTACCATTTACTCCCTTTGCT
>NC_051415.1:11401480-11401904 GCF_015228065.2 Penaeus monodon
GCGCATGATTCTCCACGGGGATATCGTCCTTGTTGACAAAGTATTTTCACCGTGGATCAGGCTGGCTCTCTCGCTACTGTCGCTGCACTGTCAGATTAACGCCAGGGGAACGGATGCTTTAGTTAACTTCCAACGTAAATTCCGTTTAAAAATATGAAATTATTCTTGATTAAAAATGCAAAGATGACTGTCGGCGACCTGACATGTTAATCAATATTGAAAGAATATTGCATCAGCTGTAATACAAACTTGGGGTTCCGATGGTGAAGCTAACGGACAGAGACTGATAGATGGAGAGCGTGAGATATACACGAGATAGAGAGAGGGAGAAAGCAGAAAAAACATGAAAGAGGAGAAAAAAGAAAGGAGAGGAAGGCGATGAGGATAAAAGGGAAAGAAGGGTGGGAAAAGAGAAAGATGGGCA
>NC_051415.1:11403488-11403565 GCF_015228065.2 Penaeus monodon
GCGAGCGTACAAAAGCACGTCTCGGGAGCGTCGAACAGAAAAAAAATACATAATAAAGGAAGATGAAAAGGAACGGA
>NC_051415.1:11404022-11404190 GCF_015228065.2 Penaeus monodon
CTAATCCCTTCAGCGATCGACTTCAGAGAATTGTTTATAATCTTTGATGTCCTGTGATATTTGTGGGCATGGCACGATTGATGCCTGGAGGAGACAAATAATGCCCTTCAAACCGTTTTCATAAATATAGCTTTGCTCCTCTCCTCGGGTGTGGTGTGTGTGTGTGGT
>NC_051415.1:11404300-11404371 GCF_015228065.2 Penaeus monodon
CCGATGGCAGAGCTCATTGTGTTGCGAGTTAGTCTCTTTCTCTCCCCTTGTTTGTCATCTCGGGATTTAAG
>NC_051415.1:11404802-11405107 GCF_015228065.2 Penaeus monodon
AGACACATCCTTCTTCCTCTTTCAATCAAGGATCAACACGATCTCTTGCTTGCAAACTATTTAATCTTTCTTCTCCGACTCTTTTGTCTGTTACAAACTCTTGGCTGTCCGTCTACCTCCCCTCGCTTTATAAGTGAATGGCAACTCTTCTTTAGTGTACATCCGCTGTATCTTTGTATTTCTCTTCCCCCCCCCCCCCTCTCTCTCCTCTCTCGCGACGTCATATCGTCCTCTCGAATCCATCATTCTTCTCTCTCTCGTCTCTAGTGTCTCCCGCTCTCTCCCTCTCGCTCGGATCGCATCAA
>NC_051415.1:11405140-11406060 GCF_015228065.2 Penaeus monodon
TCTAGTACTTCTTCTTCTTCTCCTTTCTTCTTCTTCTCTTTCTCCTTTCCCTTTCTCTTTTTCCTTTCGTTTTCTCTTTCTCCTTGCTACTTCTCCTTCTCCTTTCTCCTTTTTCCTTTCTCCATTTCTTGTTCCTTCTCCTTCTTCCTCTAACTCTTCCACGCCCTGTCCCTATTCCTCTCCCTCTCTCTCTCAAAACTGATATATCAAGAAAGACTAAGAGGGAGGAAGAGGGAGATAACGCAATGGTCGTGATGGAAGAAGAAGGAAAGGGGAGAGAAAGTGGAAAAGGCAGGAGTATAAATGAGGGGGAGGGAAATAGTGAGGACAAGGAAGAAAAGGGAAGAAATGTGAAAGAGGGGAGGAGGAGAGGGGAGGAGGAGGAGGAGGAGGAAAGAACACAACAAACAAAAAGACGATGATGAGGAGTAGGCTACATCATCATGCTTAGTATTAGGAAAGAATAACAAGAAAACAGATGAAGCAAAATGGAGATGGTGAGGCAAAGAAAAAGAAACATTTCCGAAGAAAGCCGAAGGAGGTACGAACAAGCAGAACTGCGAAGGCAGGAGGAGGAGAAACCAGCCCTTGTCGAGAGCGACCTTCTCCCGCCCGCCACGTCGTCTCCGCCGCCGCCCGAAACCGCCCTCATATAATCGATCACGGGTGTGTTTTATGTCCGATAAGCAATTTCATCAGAAAACTTGATATCTTCCCCTCCCTCCACCACAACCTCCTCTCCCAGACTCTTAGCAGGTCTGTTGTTTCGCCGAGCGGTGGGAGGAAGAGGTCTTGTGAAACCTCTTTACCCCCTTCCCCCCCACTCCTTTATTCCCCGTCTCCCCCTCCGGTATCAAAGCTCTTTGAATCCTTTAATCGGAGGGTATGGTGCGGAAGGGGGTATGGAGAGGAAGAAAATA
>NC_051415.1:11406093-11406274 GCF_015228065.2 Penaeus monodon
GAACTAACCCTCATAGTTTCGTAGTCTTTAACAGCTTTAAATTACATGAGTGAGCCATAATTCATATCCCCTCCACCCTCCCACACCCAAAACCCCCACCCATCCGACCCACCCTTCCCCCCTCACCCCTTGCGAGCGAATCTCATACGTTATTCCACATTTAAGAATTCTTGTGGGGGGG
>NC_051415.1:11406296-11406526 GCF_015228065.2 Penaeus monodon
TTTTTTGGGCAAAAAAGGGGCGGGCAATGGAATATTCTCTCTCGCACTCGCTGCGGCTTCCCGGCTGACCTATCCCAACCCGCGGCCTCGGTGACCTTGAACCGCCCACGCTGACGGGCTACTTATCTTTCGTGATGACTATACTGAAGGCTCTAAATGCAAACACACATAGAGATAAAGATACTTAGAGTGATAGATTGTGATAGAGAGCTAAACTGATAGATATTTAA
>NC_051415.1:11406711-11406960 GCF_015228065.2 Penaeus monodon
ATAGACACCAGATAAAAAGAAAACCTAAGACCTAGAAGGGGAAACTGACGAGATACATCTAGGTTACTAAACTCCTCCAAGCCTTGCATCGGCCCTTGTCTGACCAAACTGAGAGGATTGGGGGAGGCATGCAGAGAGGTTGCAGAGGCCAGCATCGGTTCTCAGCCCCGCAGAATAACCCGCTCATGCATGACTGCCTCTAGCCTAAACCCGTTTAAAGAGTTTAGGAGCCCAGGGTAATCTCATCAA
>NC_051415.1:11407022-11407287 GCF_015228065.2 Penaeus monodon
CCAAACCCCCTCTCCGGCGAGGGCAGAGACTCGTAAGACCTATTAAATACGAAGGAGGAACAGAGTAGATTGCGGTAGATGAGAAGGATTGGATGCGAGCGAAGGAACCGATGCTTTAGAGTCGAGAGGTTTCCCCCGCCCGAGAGATGGTGATTGCCAACCACCAGCGCTATCAAAACGAACAATAAACAAGCTAACAACCAAGTCAGGCTTGTGGGGGGGCAAAACCAGCTAGACCATTGAAGACAGAGGCAAGTTGGGGGAT
>NC_051415.1:11407402-11407671 GCF_015228065.2 Penaeus monodon
AATAAAAAAATACTGGTTTCTTAAACATTGAAAACTGTCATCAGTTTATATTTTCCTTGACTAATTTAGGAATTTTTTCGACAGCCTTAGATGCAACTGTCATAATCCACCATACACTATCATACCGCAATCAGCACGATTCTTTTGCAATCATATTTTCACCATTGTTATAATAACAAAGAAATCTGCTCCCTTTTACAGAGAGAAGGCGGGGGGCCCCTTCTCGTCTCAGCAGCCGGCCCTTGCATCTCGTCTTCAGCGAACAATTT
>NC_051415.1:11407947-11408441 GCF_015228065.2 Penaeus monodon
AGCGGAAAGTGAGCGGCAGAGGAAAACAGACAAAAGAAAGGGGAAAATGGAAATGAAAACAAAACACCCTAAAAAAAACGCAGACAGATAAAGGCAAACATGCATACAGACAGACAGAGTAAAAAAAAATAAAAAATAATAAATAAAATAAATAAAATAAATAAATAAATAAAAATAATAATAAAAGATAAAAATAACAAAATAAAATAACGGAAAGAGAAAGACGGGGAGGGGGGGGGGAATGAAAAGCAAACAGCTGCGCGTAATTCCAAAATGTTCAAGAAATAAATATCGGCTTCATATTTGGCGCCCGCTGTTAGGAGAGGCCGATCCGCGCTGCCATGTCGTGACCGCATCACATTAGAAGTACTTTTTCCTCTGCTTCATATTTGCAATACTTTCCGCGGGAGGACTGCCGAGAAGCTGCAACTCCAAATGGATTGCTCGAGCTAAATACTAAATAAAGAAAATAAGCAGGACTAGTAACTGAATAG
>NC_051415.1:11408503-11408745 GCF_015228065.2 Penaeus monodon
CCAAACACTCAACTTCCGCCTAGACCCCGTAAAGTCCTCAGGCAACTTAGTTGTACGCCACCCCTGCCATCCCCTGTAACCACCTCCCCCTCCCCTTCCCCTCCCCCTCCCCGGCCATGGATGGCCCTGGCTACATCCTCCTTAAAGCCAGGTCGTTACGTCATTCCACGGCGACGCCCTCCATCTGCGGCTCGTAGCAGGCGCGGCGGCGTCTCGGCCCTTCTTCAGCTTTCACGCAACCG
>NC_051415.1:11408984-11409064 GCF_015228065.2 Penaeus monodon
TCTTATCCGCGTCGAATTAAAGACTCCCCCATCACTATTGACGCATCAGCCAATCCACCAATCCGGGTGACGTCGGAATA
>NC_051415.1:11409706-11409779 GCF_015228065.2 Penaeus monodon
TAATCGCGCCACTCCGCCACGTCCGTCAATTGGTCAATCAAATCTGTCAATCACTCGGGACATCGATGGCTGC
>NC_051415.1:11410475-11410718 GCF_015228065.2 Penaeus monodon
TCGGCCCTTCCGCCGCATCCGCGAGACCGGCGCGACAAGCCGGCACCGAGGACCGAGGGCACCTGACAAGACGCTGACGAGGGGGACGGATTTACATTCTGGAGTTGGTGCTCGAGCTCCCGAGGGTGAAAACGGGCCGCGCTCGGACTACCTGTTGATCCGCGAGCGCTACTCCCGGAGCGGAGGAGGAGTTACCTGCTCCATTTTCTTGGCTCTCACATTTTTCCTTGCTTCCGTGTAACA
>NC_051415.1:11410848-11411149 GCF_015228065.2 Penaeus monodon
GGGGGGGGGGGTTACATGTCTTCCTGCTTCCGAGTTGTACCATGTCTTATTGATTTATTTATTTTTTCCTACTTCCGAGTTACCTGCTCAATTTTCTTATTTATCTACTTTTTTCTACTTCCGAGTTACCTGCTACATTTTTTCTTCTCTTTTTTCCTTTTTTCTTCCGAGTTACCTGCTCCATTTTATTGGCTTTCCTACTTTTTCTTGCTTCCGATGTGGAGTTACCTGTTCGCTTTCTTCGTCGTCTTTTTTCCCTATTTTTCATTTCTCTTTCTTCTCTCTGTCAGTTGCGTGTCAG
>NC_051415.1:11411195-11411402 GCF_015228065.2 Penaeus monodon
AATATTCCTCCTTTCATTCTTATCTCGCATCACAGATAAGCACAGATGTAATGAAATCACAAAGTCGATATAAAAATATTAGCTAATTCTTCCACTGAATTATAAACGCAACACAAAAATGCAAACAAACGGCCACAGTCTATGAAGACATTTATAAAAAAAAATATATATATATTTCATCTAAAATGGAGCGTAGAAGAGGTAGCT
>NC_051415.1:11411706-11411824 GCF_015228065.2 Penaeus monodon
CACGTCTACCAAGCCCGCCGTCGTCCAGCTTGTCACAATAGACGAACACATGGGCCCAGCTGCCTCCTGCCCACATGCCTTCCACCTGAGTCATGCCCCCCAGGTTCTGCTACGCGCG
>NC_051415.1:11411851-11412052 GCF_015228065.2 Penaeus monodon
ACGCAGCCCCTACTTTTTCATTTTCTTGCACTACCCTCCCCGACCCCTTTGCCCCCCCCCCCTCCCGTCTCTGCCCTCAAACTCTTCCCCTGCGATGTCATATACTTTCAGTTTTCAATTGATTTGTCGATTTTCTTTTTCTCATCTCTTACCTTCCTCATCATCGCATTTCCTGTCGTTCCATTTCATTTCCTTTATAAA
>NC_051415.1:11412331-11412538 GCF_015228065.2 Penaeus monodon
AGCCCTAATACCCAGCTCCCTCCCCCTACCGCGAGAGGGAGCGTCCCTTCCCCCCTCCTCGCCTAACACACGTGGCCACATCTGGGACTCGAGCGAAGGCCTCGACTCCTCCTCCTGCGCGTCCTCGCAGGAACTTTCTCGCCTTTGATATCTCGTTAAGGCAACTTTGATCTGAGAGAACGGAAATCTTCAACTATCGGTTTCTCA
>NC_051415.1:11412716-11412916 GCF_015228065.2 Penaeus monodon
ATCGGAACGTATACTTCATGGTCCTCACTGCCGTCCGGCCGTGACATATGTGGCACCTGCGGCGCTAATAAAAACCTATGGACCGACGGCGGAAGGGTGAACGTTCTCTGCATTGGTACTCATTATGACCCTTCCTCGCAGTGCTTCGCGGCCGTGGCGACAACGCGAAAGACCCCAGGACCAAGAACCACGGGGCAAAA
>NC_051415.1:11413151-11413232 GCF_015228065.2 Penaeus monodon
TAACTGGACGGCTGCCACGACGAGGGACAAATGGAAGGCTCTCCCCGGTGGGTTGAAGCGGGATGCGCCAGGCCCATTGCG
>NC_051415.1:11413410-11413845 GCF_015228065.2 Penaeus monodon
CTTGGGTAAGTATCCATAAAAACGAGCTCTCGCGCGCCCATTCACCCTCGCGCAGACGGATCCTCAGAGAAACAATACACCTGTTAAGCCATGTCATCAGCAAACATAATAAGTCATAAAGCATAAATTTCAAGCCGCGAACACGAGGAAAACGACCGGGAAATCGATAAATTGAAATTGAAATTGGCAAACTGCAACCGAACAATGGCTGCAATCAGGTACTGATGACAGAGAGGAATAACGATGATGGGGAATGATGAGAATAATAAAAATATGGCAAATCCAAATAATATCAATGAAGGCGGAAAAAGAGGGTGACGGCGATGATGATAAAATAAAACCAAATACTCAGTGACACAGATATGAAGAACGTGGGCGAAGGAAGTGCATGATAAAGGGAGAGACATGGAGGAACCCAGAGAGTTAGTATCGGGT
>NC_051415.1:11414372-11414548 GCF_015228065.2 Penaeus monodon
TCCCCGAGACCGGACGAGACGAGAGGAAAGGTCAGCGCTCTGGACCGAGCCTCGCCTTCCGCTCCTCCTCGCCGAGTGAACCTTCGAGGAATGGCGATCCTGGGCTAAGGAGGAGGGGGGGGGGAGGTCGCCCTCAAGCAGCGGGTGACTCCCCGAGAAGCTGGTCAAGCATAACA
>NC_051415.1:11414583-11415644 GCF_015228065.2 Penaeus monodon
GCAGAGGGAGTCACGAAGAGGGGCAGGGCGGGGGCTGCGTACCATGGAACAGCTGCCTCACGAGAAGCGCAGGTGGCCGCCGGGGCTTCGCTTCCCTGTTGAGACTCCGTTCTCGTCCCAACTCACCTGAAAATAAAGAAAAAAAAGGTTATAATTACCCCTCGGAAATTCAAGACATAATACAATTACATGTAAATAAAGTACACAGCATATTTCTCACTAGATGAAAGTCTACAAAAGAGTGAGAGAAAAAAATAAATAAATCAGACCTGCCAAAATAAGCGAGATACAGACGTATGCATTTTTTCCCAATCAACCCCCCAGAATTATTCCTCGCTCAAAATCGCTCCATCGGATATAAATAAATGATTTCACTTCGGGTGCAAATTCCAGCCTATTTTTTCCCCTCCAAACCACGGAAAGAAATTATATGCCATAAATTGGCTAAATATCGCACATCCGTATGTAAAAAAACGAATATATACATTATGAAAAAAAGAAAAAAATCTGCCAAAAGTCTATAATAAATGCTGCACGTTGATTGAATGCCAATTGACATGCGTGGCCATTAACCCAAAATTCCAAACATTATCTCTTTAATCATGATCATATCTGCATCGTTAATATGATTTCTTATTCAGCTAATAAAAGAAAAAGCCACAACTGCATTCTCAATCAATCAAAACGTATTTCTAATTTTACTTACGAAAATACGCACCAAAATATTGAATATGTGTAGATGACACTAACACCCTTTCCCTCCCAAAGCATCGACTTCAATTAACTTCCTCCTGAATGAGTTCCACTTCAAGTCGACGTTTAAGAAACACTAATCACGTGACATCAGCCGCCACCGCAAGGCTTTCGAGATGCGCAGTCATTGCAAATGGTTCTTAATCAAGCTGGCGATCTCCTGCGTGATTTTATCCGTCTGCTTTTGGCTCTAATGATCCGCCGGGCTGGGATTCCCCTCAGGAGATGAAGCTCGTTTCCTGTTTCGAGATGAAATGCTTCCATTCTGCAACTTCGTTAGTTAATGTGGTCTTCCTTCTTCCTCTCTT
>NC_051415.1:11416019-11416200 GCF_015228065.2 Penaeus monodon
TCCTCAGAAATAACCCTCGTGAAGCCACTTCGCCGATAACCATTTCCGGCGGACACTTTCCCAGGATGTCACGGAGCTGACCGCCCGCGCGCCGACGCAGATCAGGGACGGACTTCGAACTCGCCGTTCTTATGTCGCCGCCTTCGTCGTCCTGGCTATCTTTATTGTTCCCCCTCTCTTC
>NC_051415.1:11416250-11416355 GCF_015228065.2 Penaeus monodon
GATCGTCTCTCTTTGTCCTTTGAATATATTCACATTATATAGTATATACTTCTCTCAGTTTTCTCTTCTCATTTTCCTCGTCTTAAGCGATGTTACTCGCCTTAT
>NC_051415.1:11416479-11416632 GCF_015228065.2 Penaeus monodon
TCATGTCCTGGTTATTCTGGTCTCACAGGGTGACAGTAGCACACCTGACCAGACCGCCTCTCGATTCTTACTCACTAACCAGAAATTCCGGTAAGGGCCGCTGATTCTGCTAATTCAACCGACCACGATGGCTCACTTACCGGGTATAGATAC
>NC_051415.1:11416665-11416877 GCF_015228065.2 Penaeus monodon
GGGGGGTAGGCGTAAAATCCCCCCGTTTGGGTTGGGGAGAGGAAGTGGGGAAGGAGCGGCGGGAAGGGTTGAGGGGATGGAGAGGGAGGGGAGGAAATGGCGGAGGAAGGGTTGAGGGGATGGGGAGGAAGGGGAAGAAGTGGGGGAGGAAGCATGGAGAGGCTGGGTATCTGAGTTTGAAAAAAAAAATTGGGTGACTTTGTTGTCTGTGA
>NC_051415.1:11416935-11417298 GCF_015228065.2 Penaeus monodon
CCGCAATGCTTATTTCTCCACGTGGAAGGAGTCGTTGCTGGTCGTACTTGTTTTGCGGTCGTTCCTCCGCAGTTAAAAATCCGTCGTTGTCACTCGAGCGGTTATCGTGCTTTGGGCTATTACGCGGCCGCAGAGAGGGGAGGGGATGAGGGGAGGGAGCGAGGGGAGGGAGGGGTGGGGAGGGCGGGAACGAGGGAACGAGTGGAGGGAAAGATGGGGAGTGGGGGGAGGGGAGGGGTGGAAGAGGGGTACAGGGAGAGCGGTTTAAGGATGGCGAGCGTGACGGGGAGGAGTGGGTGCAAGGGGAAGTTAGTGCATGAGGGGAAAGGTGTCATATATATAAAAAGGTAGAAAATAAGAAAT
>NC_051415.1:11417593-11417923 GCF_015228065.2 Penaeus monodon
ACCCCATAACCCCACCCTCGGGGCCCGAACCGCGAGAGCACGCTGCCCTCCGCGACCCCAGACGAGCGGGTCTCGCGTCGCGGGCGTCGGCAAACCCGCGACGCCAACTACAGCCCAGCGAGCATGAGTCACTTCACACTTGGGTAATTAAAAGCTTCCAGATCCCTCGTTAATTAGTTCGCTCGGTCCTCTGCCCCCCCCCCTTCACCCCCCTTCTCCCCTCCTCCACGCTGTTCCCCGCCTCTGGAGTATATTAGTTCGTACTTTATGACTGCCAAATCGGTTGGCTTGCGCAAGTGCTTGGGTTACACATGTGCCTGCAAATGTGGG
>NC_051415.1:11418350-11418419 GCF_015228065.2 Penaeus monodon
CTCCTAAAGACAATAAGTACCCAACATTCCCAGACGTAACTAGCTTTCTCCCCCATAAACCGGTGACGG
>NC_051415.1:11418458-11418656 GCF_015228065.2 Penaeus monodon
TAAAGGTCCCGACGCCGTTAACGCCTAAGTGTGAACGTCGTCGCTACAAGATACAGCATACGCAATAAAGTTGACGCAGCTACAACAACAACAAAGACGGTGACAACACAAGCGCGTGGTATTGGTATGGCGTGTGGGCGTCACTCGGGGAGGGGGGGGGGTAAGGGGATGTTATTGCGAATGGACGAGGAAGGGAAA
>NC_051415.1:11418712-11418848 GCF_015228065.2 Penaeus monodon
AGCTCTTGAGGTTGACGCGGATATGAAAATATTGAAGCCAGATTAATACGTTCAACATCGTCATTAGTGATAAATATTAAGAAAAGTTTCTCTCTAAATAACTGCACACATAACTTTCATCTATTTCTAAGTCGAC
>NC_051415.1:11419165-11419482 GCF_015228065.2 Penaeus monodon
TGCAGACAAAAAAAAAAACAGTCTGAAGGGTCGAGTTCGAAAACATAAAATTACTCTTTTGTCTAATCTACAACTTGCATGTAACTTCTCTAGTCAATCTGATAATGCAAACTATATCTCTGATTTCAAATTCGCGAAACGAAATCCGTCTCCTAATGATTGGTGAGAGCGATAAAAACCTTAATTGTTGTAAGACATTTATTAGTCAAAACTACTGTGTGGTGTAGTAATGGTACGTCTGGTGGAATCTAATCATCGGAATTTCGCCAAACGCACGAGTAACAAGTTCAACAGTGATTGTGAAAACTACCTAATAC
>NC_051415.1:11419939-11420087 GCF_015228065.2 Penaeus monodon
CCAAGCGAGAGTAAAGGGAGCGTAATGATCAGTTATAATGACCCGCGGAGAGCGAGGGCGGGTGGTCGGGCCCCGGGGCATGGCGGCAGGGCAGACTCTTGTAAGATTACGTCCTCTAGACCTACTACCCTGGTCCTTGTTATCTGCG
>NC_051415.1:11420357-11420545 GCF_015228065.2 Penaeus monodon
CCTTTTTTTTTCCCCCCTTTTCCCAGAGCGTAAGACTCATCATTTTTCTGTTCATCAAAAAGATAGCGATAACTAGAGACGCAGACTACGTGAAATGAAATCAGTCTTTGCAGCAGCTCACAATACTCGCTGCTACATTGTTATCGGCTTTTAGTCGATGTCTAATACTGAAGCCAGGATCGTTTGAC
>NC_051415.1:11426606-11426990 GCF_015228065.2 Penaeus monodon
GCAAACTCGCAGCCTCCCAAAATAGCTCATAGACTGACCTCGGCGCGAACGAGTCCCAGCGAAATATTCAAGACAAAGGTCAGCAGGACGAGTGAGAGTCCGGTGCTCCTCATCGCACCTGCTGGGCTGTTTCCGCTCATCCTCTCGGCGTCGTTTACTCGCGGCTGTGCGAGTGCGAGTGAGCAAGGAGCGGCCGCATGCCATCTACTACACCTGTACACGTGTGGTGCCGCGGCGGACGGGAGTGGGCGCCGGGGTGGCGGAGGGCGGCGTGCCAAGCTGGAGAGAGCAGAGGACGCCCAAGAGAAATGCATCCCCGGATTGTCCGTCATTTGCACCGGCCGAGGAGAGGCAAGGCGGGAAAGGAAAAGAAAAGGATGCATT
>NC_051415.1:11428936-11429504 GCF_015228065.2 Penaeus monodon
TTTTATAATTATTAACACACACACATACCTAATGATGATAGAAACAGACGTCAACCATTCCGACTCTTTTAAAACGTCCTTTCTTATATTAATTCCCCCACCCACCGGCCGCAACCAGAATCAGTTAAACCATTAGTATTAAATATCATACATTGGGGAAATAAAATCTTACGATAACATTTACAGTTAAGTGATCCATTTATTTCCTCCCATAATTAGAGGCCCTTGATGATTTAATTTCCCTTGCTCACCGAACACGTGCCCTTCTTGCCTTCCTTGATTAAACCTTTAGGAAGAACTGGCGCTTCCGGTAATTATGTCAAAGTTGTATCCGCTGCAGGAGGATGGCAATAATGGAGTGTGCAGATATTGTTATGACTTTGCAAAAAGTGAACCCCCGAAATGTGCAACTATGAACTTTTTCATGTCACGGGGTTTGAATTTTACATTGGCCCCTATCAGTGAAGAAACATTTGCATGGCATTTGATTCTCCCTTTCCCGCCGCGGACATAAAATATGTAAGCGTGTGTACATACAAACACGCAGGGAAATATACAATCCATCCAC
>NC_051415.1:11430479-11430609 GCF_015228065.2 Penaeus monodon
CATTCTAGTCATTAGCAACAGGGACTATGCAAAATAGTGTTTTGACGCCCCACCCTTCGCGGTACTAACGTGTAGATGTGTAGACTGTATAGGCTCGGAATTGTGTGTGTGTGCGTTTGCACGTGTAATG
>NC_051415.1:11432385-11432674 GCF_015228065.2 Penaeus monodon
CTGTTTTGCATAGTCCCTGTTTTCTAACGTCCGGAATATCAGTGAAATAATCCACACCCACGGTGTAGATTACTTCACATAGTATAATCTTTAACCTCAAACAGACAGATGGAGATTGTAAATTTCTATATTGACAAATTTTAAAATTTTATTTTGGAATTAATTTCACTTCATCTCACAACCTTGTTTAAGGGAAACGATAACTAGTATTTCGAATGGATTCTCTTTATCTCGTCGCTTTACTTCGGTGTCTTTTCGTTACTTACAACTGCCGCAAAATGTAATATGT
>NC_051415.1:11433057-11433525 GCF_015228065.2 Penaeus monodon
ACTCGAATATGGTATCACAAAGAAGAAACAATTCGGTATCCTGTAAATTCTATCTGTAATTGACACTTTGCCACCAACAATACAGCTTTTCAGCCAAACATCAAGAAAATGGCTCTCCTCCAAATCTGCCTTGCAGATTCCTGCAGAAAAATGCAACTTCTTTCCTTGATGGAATAATTTTCAAGTCGCATCCAATTTCAGGTGAAATAGTTATCTGCAAAGATGAAATAGATATCTGCAAAGATCCATAAGGCATATGTACACATATAGATTCATAGTATGATACAAACGGGTATGAAATCGAGCGGAATTCATACAAGCATTGTGCTTACAAGGGGTAGGGTAGCACTATGGTAACGAATATTTTGTGGCGTGTTCATATTTTTTATGTAATGATTTCTAATAGTATATTTATATTCTTAACTCAAAACAGACAGCCTAATAGCAAATTGTATTTTTCTATTTTGA
>NC_051415.1:11435979-11436162 GCF_015228065.2 Penaeus monodon
CCTATTCAATATTTATTTTTCTATTTTTGTAATAATCCTCTGAAAACCTTTTTGAACCTTTTTTGGGATAAATATTATTTTTTCCTGAACTGACGACAAACGAGAATCAAAACATACAGCGATGACTGATTGTCCATCTGTGAGCATTCTGGTATTCTTCTATTTTGAATTGTTAGGGTAAAC
>NC_051415.1:11436777-11436936 GCF_015228065.2 Penaeus monodon
TCCGTCCTTTTTCCCTTTTCCCTTAGTCTTTTCACCAGCTATACTTCCTTCAAACACCTTCACCCAAATTGTTCCACATAACACATAAACCCAGTGCAGCTCTTTTTGGATTTAAATTTCCTTTACATCAATTGTCTCTTTTCTCCCACTGTTGACAAC
>NC_051415.1:11437085-11437152 GCF_015228065.2 Penaeus monodon
CACCTTTTTTCTTCTTCACACTCTGACTCATTCCCGCTTAACAGTTCTTTTCCCTCTGCCTAAAGGT
>NC_051415.1:11437212-11438676 GCF_015228065.2 Penaeus monodon
CACGATCCCAAATAACATAACTTTACAACTTCTATTTTTTTTTAACATTTAGAGTGATATTCGCAACTTCACCACCTTTTCTAGATATAACCATAACCTTTGTCTTCTTTACAGTAATCTTCATTCCATATTTCTGTGATACCTTATTTACCTCATTATTATCTGTAATCCGTTCTCAGTTTCAGCAACCATACCTTGATCATCTGCAACCTTACATCTTTTAATAATTCTCCTCTAACATTCACTCCCTCATTGTTGTGATGTAATCCTTCTGCCATCATCCTCCCTGTATAAATTAAAAATAACAGAGGGGACAGCCTTGTCAGACTCCTCTACCAGTTGCGCATAGATCTGATTCTTCATCCATAATTCTAACCACTGCTTCTTACATCATATACAAATCACAAATCAATATTCTATCACGCCAGTCAATTTCAAGGTCTTTCAAAATGTCCAGCATCTTAACTCAGACCACCCTATCAAAAGCCTTCTCACAGTCCACAAAGCAGACTATATAGAGTTCCTTTTTACAGAGCATACGCATGACTCCGATTGCGTCTTTGGTACCACATCCAATCTGAAAATCAAATTGTGTTTTTCTGATGTAATTCCTAGCCTTTCCTCCTAATCTTGTATTCAGTACCCTGAATAAGATATCCGACGCATGCGTAATTAGGCTGATGGTTCTGTATTCCCTACAAGTAGTTGCATTCATTTTCTTTGGTAAATGTATCCTGATTGCCTTTGTGAATTCTGCTGCCCAGAGACCTTCTTCATACATTCTCTTGCATATATCAACTAGCTCTGATGTTCCTTCCTCACCTAAGTTCGCCAAAACTCTGCTAGTATACCATTCACGCCTGCATCTTTTCTATTCTTTAAATACTTTGTTGCCGCCGTAATTTCGCTGTCTGATAGCTCTGGGCCTATACAGTCATCATCTACCTCATTTTAGTTCCTTATTCTAAAAATCTCCCTCAAAGGTTCCCTTTCACTATCATATAACACTTCAATGTATTGCTTCCTTTTATCCTTGATGTCATCTTTGAATGTCAAAAAGTTTCTATTCTCATCCTTAATATCACTCCCGCTATTACTTCCCTATTGTGTTATGTTAGCTGTCTTACTATATCATACAACAGATATGATTTTACCCTTTCTGTCTAACTTTTCCCAGATCTTTACATTTTCCTTCCCACACTCTTCCCTTGCCTTGTCTGTTTCCCGCTCAATTTACTCTTTAACTTTTCTGTTGCCTTTCTCATTTTGCTATATTCTTCCACATTCTCCTTTCATCCATTTTCTTTGCTGATTTACCTTTTCTGTATCCAGTTTCAGCCTTTGCACTTTCCAACACTGCCTCTTTCTGTGTATTGCAGTATTGCACTCATTGCTATTTTATTCTCCTATTTTTTTTCACTTACTTTATTCTGGAAACTCTCAGCTCTTTTCTCCATTTCTTTC
>NC_051415.1:11438782-11439113 GCF_015228065.2 Penaeus monodon
TACTATACCTTTGTCGAACCAGGATATAGTCTATATGGAATATACTAGCGTCTTCTGTTTTTTATGTGAGCCTGCGCCTTTTTTCATGCTCAAAACAAGTGTTAGCTACTACCAGTGATACTGTTCTAATCATCCGTTATTATTAAATTATCCTTTCCCTTTTCTGCCTCGTTTAATCCATTTTTATTCATCTTTCTTTTGCATTCTTCCTTCTTACATTTCAGGTTCCAGTTCGCATACATCCATTTGGTTGTTGGTCATGTGCAGAGCCAATACTGTTTCCTACTAAGTCTGCACTTTTTATGGGAACAGCCCACTTAACCCCTTTCAA
>NC_051415.1:11440048-11440310 GCF_015228065.2 Penaeus monodon
TTTCCTTCTCTATTCCTACCTTCTGCTTCCTCTGTCTACATTTCATTTTTTTCCTTCTCTATTCCTACCTTCTGCTTCCTCTGTCTACATTTCACTGGCATTTTATTCTTACATTTTGCATTCACTCTGTTTTCTATTCTATGATTCTTGCTCTTTCCATCCTCTTTCTGTCTTTAATTTTACCTTGTATTTCTCTCTTCCACTCTTCCTTCTTTCCCTTTCCCCCCTTTTTTTTATCCCCTCCTCTCACTAGCTACTCATT
>NC_051415.1:11440483-11440590 GCF_015228065.2 Penaeus monodon
GAGACAAGGGTCGAGCTACGGCCATCCTTGCTCTCAATTAGTATAGGATTCCACCGCCGGCACATGCGATACCCTCAGCCCCTGTTTGCCTAATACTGCCACAACTA
>NC_051415.1:11441047-11441159 GCF_015228065.2 Penaeus monodon
CAAAATTCGCACTTCAATCTTGAGAGATCATCGCGTCATATGCCTCCGGCCGCGCGACCTCGCTCCTCGCCAAACGACCAACGAAGACGATGTCGTTAATAGCTACAAAGGA
>NC_051415.1:11441590-11441874 GCF_015228065.2 Penaeus monodon
GTAACTCTCGCGCTATCGATAATTCAACCGCGTGCACGGAGGCCAGTCTATAACCGAGCCCGCAGCCGAGCAGGCGATTAGGCCCCGCATTCCTCTCCCTGAGTGTGACAAACAGCAGTGGAGTCCAGGCATACTTACCCCCTCCTCTCCCCCCCCTCAGGGTGACAGGGCACGAGGAGGGGGAGGGTTGGGGAGGAGCAGAGCTGGTGGAAGGGGGGGGGGGATGCCTGATTGTGATTGCCACAATCAGGTGATGATAAGAGGAGGGGGGAAGGGGGTTGAGG
>NC_051415.1:11442582-11442785 GCF_015228065.2 Penaeus monodon
CTACGGCTGTTGTCTGTGAACAGGAATGCTGATGGTGCGGTGAGCGTTAGCAACGACGATCACCTGGAAGACGAGGATTAAGACGACGAAGGCGAAGAGGGGAATCAGAAGTAGTCGAAGCTAATAGCAGACGAGACCCTGACACGCCCTGGAATGCGAAGAACGTCCAGCCATTCCACCGAAAAGCCATCGCGACAAGTGAA
>NC_051415.1:11442986-11443080 GCF_015228065.2 Penaeus monodon
TACCGGTATGCCGGAGAGGGTCAAACACCAAGATCTTCATGATGACTTTGTGGGGCTTAGCGATCGCCAACAGCAAACGACACTCAACCTTCTC
>NC_051415.1:11443117-11443529 GCF_015228065.2 Penaeus monodon
CATCAATCTTCCCTCTGATCCCGCAAGATTAAGCGATTCCCCACAGGTAGGTGAGGCTGGATGAGACCCAAGTGCAGAACCAGTGCCTTAACGTGGCCTCCACATCTGCCCTTCCTACCATGCCATCTGCCTGGCATCCTTCCCCCCCCCCCCAACTCTCTAGCATCCAACCTCTCTCGCCCTCCTAGTATCCTACAACCCTTATTCTCCCCAGCACCCCATCTCCGAACCCTCCCTGCGCCCAGCCCTTCCTACCTTCCTAGGAACGCACCCGCCGCCCTGGTCTGTTTCCCCTAACAACCTCTATATCCTTCCCCATTGTGTAAATGCCCCGAGATCAGCCTGCCGGTTCCTCCCCCTTGCCCCTCCCCGACAGTGGGCGTGGCGGGGGTGCGAGGGAACAGGAGATGAA
>NC_051415.1:11443723-11443993 GCF_015228065.2 Penaeus monodon
CGGAGAGGAGGAGGTGGAAGTATGTACAGAAATTAGAGAAACCCCAAGATAACTGTGCTGGGGGAACATAAGAGAACCATTAACAACAAAAGCCAGGCCACGCAAGGGCAGGAAATAAAGACGAAATACGAATCCAAAATAACAGCACCAACGAGAAAATGTAAATAACCCGACAAAAAATGAAGGTAAATACTTAATTAGCAACAGGATTAAACGACCACTGTAATAAATCGTTTTATTAATGAAAGTGATAACAGCGAAGAGTTAATT
>NC_051415.1:11444061-11444164 GCF_015228065.2 Penaeus monodon
TACCAGGCAGGTGTATTAAATGTTTTCGGTCTCGAGGGAAACAGACCAACGCAGAGGTAAAGGTGGAAAGGGAGCTGAACGGAGAATGGGGGGGGAGAACATG
>NC_051415.1:11444699-11444818 GCF_015228065.2 Penaeus monodon
ACAACGAACACTGTTAACGAAGGCACAGGCATGCAGAGTGGTCGCGCAAGCATCTTAAACTACCTTTAAAACTTCGGTCGACAACAAGTGGTCTCCTTCAAGCACACAAGCACCAGTAC
>NC_051415.1:11444942-11445040 GCF_015228065.2 Penaeus monodon
CTTCACGTTAGCATCTTTATGTCTACAAAAAGATTTTAAAAAAAGTAAAATAAATCCGAATAAAAAAAAGAGATCGCCTGAGCTTGTTTCAAGGAGGT
>NC_051415.1:11445079-11445172 GCF_015228065.2 Penaeus monodon
GATTCGCTAAGTTTGTGTTCAAGGAGGTGCGAAAGAACGTGCGAAGGATAGGCTCAAAAAAGTGGAGAACTTCTTGTGAAAAAAAAAAAAATT
>NC_051415.1:11445202-11445272 GCF_015228065.2 Penaeus monodon
CGCCTAAAGAACGAGTCAGCGACAGGGGTAATGAGCGACACATTCGCGTTTACAACAGACACGCACAAGG
>NC_051415.1:11445301-11445479 GCF_015228065.2 Penaeus monodon
CGAAACCTTTTCAACTTCAGACAAACTTTTTCTCGTGTTTGTCCCAGCCCTCCAGTTTTTTTCACGGATATCGGACACTCTTTGTTTACTCAGCGACAAGGACTATTTGAAAACAAATAAAAATATGTGCCGGCCAATCGACCCAATTCATACCTTTTTTTTTAACCATGATAATTTT
>NC_051415.1:11445512-11445599 GCF_015228065.2 Penaeus monodon
ACCTCCTTGTCAAATTTTTTGTGTCTCTCTAAATCGTGTATGAATTATTAAAATCATTGCTTGTTCCATTTCAATCACTGTTTTGTC
>NC_051415.1:11445829-11446089 GCF_015228065.2 Penaeus monodon
GAAGGGCACGCGAGGACTGGATATTCCAGCTGATGAATCGTTCGGTTGCCATTTACTGCGGCTCGGGAGGCTCTCCACATAGGCCTAAAAGGGTGGGTGGGGGTGATTGGCAGCTACTTCTCGCGAGCTCCACAGCGCCGAATTAAAATAGCTACACTCGACATCATCTAATAAAGTTGTCATATGAAATGATACTTGGGATTTCATTTGATTCGATTATTCAAAAAAGGCAGGGGGAAGGAATCTCAGCATCATCTCAA
>NC_051415.1:11446995-11447616 GCF_015228065.2 Penaeus monodon
TAAGTAAAATAAGGAAGAAAAAAATTGGAAAAAGACAGGTAAGGAACGAAGAGGCGGAGAAGAGGAGGAGATTGTAAATGGAAAAGCTGAGACCCAAGCAGCTGATGAAAAGAGACGCGAGGGAGCGGACGAGGAGAAGACGGAGGCGTAAGGGTGACACCGACCTAGGGTACGGTACGCCCAACAAGAGGACAGGAAGGAGGCCGAGAGGAGATAAAGGGAGACTAACCCAATTAAGGGCGGAGCGCAAAAGGGTGAAAAGGAGGCTATGAGAAACGCACGCCAGGCTCCCCCCCCCTCACCCGTCTGCGTCCCCCATCACACCTGACCTTTGCGCGAAGCCATGGCACCGGAAGGCACGCGGGCGAAAGAGGGACTTTTCCTCCCCGCTCCCCATCCGGCACCTCGATATCTCTCACGTAAAACACTTGTGTATAATCAGACAAGCGTAAGTGTAAGCTCACGTTCATGCGTTTATATATCCTGTTCATATAGCCTATAAATACTTCCATGCATTCGTACTTAGACAAAGGCATGAATACATACATGTAAACATAATTCATATGTATTGACAAATCAATGTCTGTGTGACATAGGCCTACTGTACAAACTGAATGCATC
>NC_051415.1:11447689-11447886 GCF_015228065.2 Penaeus monodon
ACCAAAACCAAACGGGCCAGAGATGGGGACCTGCCAAGCGAAACAGTCAAACGAAGAGATGTTTTGTGCCAAAAAGTCACCGAAGGCGATGGGAATCGACAGGCGAGCGACGGCGACCCTCCTCTTCCCACGCGATTTCCATACCGGAAACTCGCGTCTTCACTACGGTCACAACTATCGGGAGGTCAGGAAAGGTG
>NC_051415.1:11448369-11449225 GCF_015228065.2 Penaeus monodon
AGCGCTGCCCACCGCTGCTCCTTCGAAGCCAAGAGCAGTCCCGGTCAGCGGCAGGAGGTGGACGAGCGTGGAGGCAAATTGGAAAGGAAGAAAGAAATAAACTTGGAGAAAAGAGAAGCAAGGAACGGAGAGGCGGGGAAGAGGAGGAGATTGCAAATGGAAAAGCTACGATCCAAGAAAATGATGAAAAGAGACGAGAGGGAATAGAAAAGGAGAAGATGGAAAATGCAAAGGTAATAAAGGGAGGAAAGACGCAGGAGGTAAAAACTAAAAAGCAAAAGGTATGAGGAGGAGCTAGAAAGAACAGGAGGCAAGGGAGGGAAACAGAGAGAAAAGAGGGAAGAGGAGACAGAGAGAGAAGACTGAGGAAAAATTAGAAAAGAGAACGATATGAAAAGTGTAAACAGCGAAAAAAAGGTGGAAAAGAGTTAAGGGGGAAGAAGAAAATAGGAAAAACAATGGAAGTAGGAGAGGAAACAAAAAAAGGGCAAAGAGGGGAAAAAAAAAAAACAGAAAAGTACACAGAAAGACAAAGACTAAGAACAGCCAGAGCAAACGGGACAAAAGAAAGAAGACGATCAGGGTATAGAGGGGACGAGAAGAATAAGAAGAGAGCGAAAAGGGGAGGAGGAGGAGCGAAGAAAGAGCCGAGAGAAAGTGGAAACGAAAGAGGAGGAAAAACGCGGAAGGGACGCGAGGTGGGCGGTGGAAGGGGTGGCGCCTCGACCAGCGTGGGACAAAGACAACAAAGGCGCCCCGATCATTATATGGGTGAGAGGCGCCACTACAATGGAGAATAATAATAATGTTGATCGAGTGCGAGTGGATGTGATGACGGATAGCTTTTCCCTGGTTT
>NC_051415.1:11449562-11449892 GCF_015228065.2 Penaeus monodon
GCTCAAACAAACAAAAAATAACTCACATCAGGAACGGTACCATAAGCTCTCGTCTTGATTGCCTTGTCTTCAGCACTCACACTCACCTGGGGAGAGATAATTGCACGTGAATAATATATGTGGACTCTGACAAACGCCTAAATTGCAGCTTCCATTAGGGCACAAATGCATTCTTCCTCTCCCGTTGCGCGAAATTGTTATATTACTACAAAAACAACATTCCCAGGCATCCTCATCATAATCAATAGTCGTGTAATCGCAGCAGCGTCCTCCGAGCTATAGCATTATAATCGCCATCATTATCACCTTTTCATTACCAGCATCTCCGCT
>NC_051415.1:11449941-11450447 GCF_015228065.2 Penaeus monodon
TATATTTGCACGGCATTACCCCGCCCCCAAGACCAATTACACTCAAAGTCGAGGGTCCATTTTTCCTAGCGTGTTGATTTTCTCTCTCCTCCTCTTGCTCTTCCTCCTCAGCTACCCCCCCACCCTCCCACCCCACCACAATTCCACACCCTCCCCCCCCGACTCTCCCTTACATCCGAATCCCCTTAGTCACCCCCCTACCACCCCTCCTCACCTACACAACTCACTTATTCCAGCCTCAATCCCTCCCTTTTCCCTTCCCCAACCCCTCCCCACTCCCCTTCCCCAACCCCTCCCCTTTCCCTTCCTCAACCCCTCCCCACTCCCCTTCCCCAACCCCTCCCCTTTCCCTTCCCCCAACCCCTCCACCCTCCCTTCCCCCAACCCTCCTCCCTCTCTTCGGCCCCCCACCCTCACCCCTGCTTGCTTTCCTTACAGGTGGTTGATTCACAGACGCGATTAAGAGACCGGTGGCCGAGTCCGCACGAAGGTAATGGTGCGGCTAA
>NC_051415.1:11450623-11450741 GCF_015228065.2 Penaeus monodon
CCTTCTGAATGTCACACAAATACACATTAAACAGAACACGGGGGAAGGGAGTTATTGGCAATTTTGTTCTAATTGCGTTTTCCTCCTCTCTGGTTTCATATTTACTGCAGGGTCTCTC
>NC_051415.1:11451566-11451891 GCF_015228065.2 Penaeus monodon
ATCCTTGGAGTCCGAGGCCCATATTCTTCATTTTTCCCTATACCTCCCCTCTCTCTTCTCTCCGGCCGTGATAAAGTCACCCGTTCCCCCTCATAATGTTTCCCTCACAGCCGATAGAGTCATTGCCTCCCCTCACAGCGCCCTCACCCGGGTGCTAGGCGGCAAGCGCCCCTCTTCCACAGCGTCTTGGAAACACGCGGAAGATGGATTTAATTTCCCCGCCAGACTTACGGCTTCCCTCGCCCAACCTTCCCGTGCTTGCGTCGTGGCCTGCTTGCCTGCTGGGCGGCTCGTGCCTGCTCCCCTCCCCTCCCCACTTGGTGCG
>NC_051415.1:11452065-11452336 GCF_015228065.2 Penaeus monodon
CTTCTAGATCGACATCTTCGTGTCTCTGTTCCTCCGCGTGTCCTTTTTTCTTAATTTACTTAATTCTCCGTAGCCTCTGGGGGTCAATTTCTCGGCCTGTATTACATTCGATTCTAACATTTATAACTACTTATAAAATCTTCCGACTTCTATTCCTTTCTCTGACACATTACTCTATCGTTGCCCACATTTTCTTCTGCTTCTGCTTGTCCATTCTTTCGTCTTTATCTATACTTTGTCTCTGCTTCGACATCTGCCCGCATTCATTCAT
>NC_051415.1:11452632-11452772 GCF_015228065.2 Penaeus monodon
CTTCCCCTCCCCTAGGCGGGCGGCACGTGGTGGCAGCGTGGAGTACGCAGCCATCAAGCCTCTCCTGACAAAGACGACAACAAGAGGGCGTGGGAGGACGAGGGGGAGAGGCAGGGAGGGCGAGAGGCAAGCTTGCAAAA
>NC_051415.1:11452850-11453034 GCF_015228065.2 Penaeus monodon
CAGACGAGTTCTCTCCGGGCATCGCAAACCCGTGATCGGAAACGAAGAGATGAAGGAGAAACGCATCGATAGAGTGCGTAGAGAGGAGACGCTCGATTCCGGGGTAACCGAGATACGTGACGTAGGGAATGGAAGGGAATGGAGGAGGTTGGGAGGCGAGGAGGAGAAAATAAAGGGAGCGAAA
>NC_051415.1:11453064-11454490 GCF_015228065.2 Penaeus monodon
ACTAAGGAGATCAATATCCTGAGTGTCCTTGTGCAAGCCGCCGCCCCCTCCCCCCCCTTCACTCCTCCGCGGGTGAGGGTGAGGAAGGGGGAGGAGCGAGCGAGTGCATGAACCAACATCGTCCCGCCGGCAATGTTTACGTCGCTTACGGTTCGGGGCTGCAGCAGACGTCCGCCGAGGGAGCGACAAAGAACTCGCCCATTTCTTTCAAAAACGCCTCATGCCCAACAACTCACCCGCTAGCTTGGATCATCATGACTACGAGCAATATAGTAGACTACGATTACATACTCATAAAAAGTAACGGTCACTCTAATACCACTTTAAGTAATCTAATATGTAAGCATCACAAAATTGCACAACCATACAAAAATAAAACCACGGAATAGGCCACAATCATATTATCAGAGGTAATCTACCATGTACAGACCATGGTATCACGCTAATATGATATAAATAATATAAAATTGTTTACAGCAAACAAAGAGAGAAATAATATGGAAAATACCGGTTATAAATTCGACCTACCACGGCGTAAATACAAATGCCTTTTGAACCCTTCATGGTGAATGCAGTTTACACTCCATTTTACACTGCAAAACCGGAACACATTTATGCTCGCAAATTCGGAATCCCTCGGGGAATGTGAAGGACACGCACATTGCACGTCATGACACCAACAAAAATACACTAAAAATATAGGTAAATAAACAGGATCAAAATAGGCTAAAAATAAACTAAAAAGTAGAAAATATGAGGAACACGCCATAAACTCAGTTACAACGCCACCTTAAAATGGGCCCGAAACAAAGATCAAAACAATATATAAACGAAAAAAAAGAAGAGAATATCAAAATATCAATACAGATTAATAAAATCGACCAACAACAAGGGAGTCAAGAAAATACGGCTGTGCGCGTGGCCCTGAATGACAGGCCCATATTTCACGCCCATATTTCACGCCCACAACACCATTTTCCGAATTTGTGACCATGTTTCTCTCCGGTACACTGGGACCGATGCGTCTCACTGCTTTCGAATGCAAGAGTTTACAGGCACTCTTGAAGGACACCGAAACTTACTACAAAGAGCCTACCCCCCAAAAAAAGTGAATTCCTTTAAAAAGAAGTATCTACAATTTGCGTAACAATACCTACTGATAACCAACTTATCACATATTTCAAAATCTTACTTTATCTTTCAAGTTTCCGAAATAGGCTAGCCATTATCTCTCTTCCGTTTATTCCACAAAGCCTCCCCATTAACAATCGCAGAAGGATGCCATACGCTGACGGAGCAGAAGTTGGGAGGGCGCGAGGATGTGGAGAGCGAGGAAGGAAATGACTTGTGAGATAGACAGACACACACAGTCACTAACTACTACTTTCCTAACAGATTTTTTTGGATATTGGCATATTGGTATATC
>NC_051415.1:11454908-11455113 GCF_015228065.2 Penaeus monodon
TACGTGAGTGTGAGTGTGTGCGTGTGTACAACCCATAAAAATGAAAGGAGGGGAAAAGAAAACCCAGAAAAGAGAGATGAATAGTAAGACAAGATTACATCCCACTCCTATCACCTCCTCTCACTTACAAGATTTCCTTTTAGCCAAACATCTATCTCCATCCGAGCCGCTGCCGCAACTTTCTCTCTCTTTCTCTCAAACTCAA
>NC_051415.1:11455214-11455450 GCF_015228065.2 Penaeus monodon
TTCCTCCAACCCTTCCTCACCCTTATAAGACAGCTACTTACGGACGAAAACCGCATATCAGAAACACCCGTAAATCCAACCCCAATATCGCAGCGTTACGACGAGCAGCCGATGTGATGCCTCGGGGGGGGGGGGGGGGCACAGAAAAGGTAGCCAGGATATTGGACTTCTGCTGTAGCCTAACAGGTGACGGGGAAACGGGAGGGGTTATCAGGATCTGCAGTTGAAGAAGACGC
>NC_051415.1:11455813-11456099 GCF_015228065.2 Penaeus monodon
CGCCCGAAAAGAGACAGCCGCGGAAATATATGGGGCCTCTCCGTGGGCATACGGGCGGGACAGACAATGGCCGACTCTCAAACCATTTTATACCAATCTGTCGGAGAACAATGTGGCCCCGTCACACCCTGTGCCCCCCCCCCCAACGCGGCCCTCTTCCCCCTGGCACTCCGTCCCGCCTTATCTCTCTCTCTTGTCTCTCGAAACGCTGCCTCTTTTCTTTTGATATGCTTGTCTGCTTTGCATATAGTTTATCCCCCTCCCCTATTCTCACTCACTCACTCTC
>NC_051415.1:11456290-11457135 GCF_015228065.2 Penaeus monodon
GATCTGTGAATAATTAGAGAGGTACGTAAACAGATACAGATATATAGACACAGAGCTTTAAACATAAGCTGATATAAATAAGTAAATATAGCCTAACCCGATCCTCAACCGTTTTTTCCCCGAAAGAAAAACAAAGGATGAAATATTTGGGTACTTGCGCCCACGGGAACACGCCCGGCCGAAGTTAATTAAGTGGCGCCGTTAGCTTTGTGTCGCCTCCTACTCCTCCCTCCTGATTTGCACGTTTTGCTGACTTCTGCTTCCCTGGAGCCTCTCGTCTCGTCTGCTTCCCGCAACGTCTCCGCCTATCCTTCCCTTCTTCGCGGTACCTCTAGCCTCTTCCTTGCCTTTACCCCCTGCGTCTATCCTCCCATCTTCCCAAGTACCCATCGCCTCTTCCTTTCTGCTTCCCTTGTTCATCGTTCCTTCCCGCTTTCACGCCGTTTCTCGCCTCTGGCCTCTCACTTCACTCACCTATCCTCCCTCTTCCCCGGCTGAGGCCAAGAGTCCGAATTCCACCTTCCGCAGTGAAGCCACGTGCACGGAGGCGAGCGAACTTGCCTAATTCATTCCGAGAGAGTTCGTAGCTGACATTCTTCTTTATAATAATTCCACTTGTACCTTTAAAAGTAGTCGCGGATAAATATAAATTCTCTAGAAGTTCTAACACAAAGCGAAGGTTTTCTCTAAATAGGGATGGTATGTGTATTGGTGTTGAAAACTGTTGTTTTTACTGTTTCATGGATTAGTGTTGAATGAGATGAAAGGGTAAGCGACCTTTTATTACTCTTGATGAATACCCTCGTAAGTTATCCTCGATGCATTTTATTTCCCTTTTTGTAACT
>NC_051415.1:11457719-11457850 GCF_015228065.2 Penaeus monodon
AGCATTCAATTCCGTGCGTTTTGTTCCCTCTCAATTTTTTTTTTTCGTTCTTCTCGTTTTCTTCTCGGGACACCTTTTTCGAAGCGGCCGCCAGAAAGCTCGGTCGGACGGACCTGTTCACATCGATGGCG
>NC_051415.1:11457906-11458164 GCF_015228065.2 Penaeus monodon
GCATTCTCCGAGGCCGCTTCTCCCGTTAAGCCGTGTGAAAACTCCCGTTTCTTTACCTGATTCCTCCTTTTCGCCGTCGTTATTAGCTTGATCAACTGTCACGTGAAAATACAATCTCGTCAGGATCCTCTTCCACGTCGGCTGATCCTGTTCGAGCTTCGGAAGGGGGAGGTGTGGAGGGGGGGGTGCGGAGGTCAGGGTCACGTAGTATTGACCAGGAGGGAGGAGGAGAAAGAGGTGGCTACGAGAATGGGTGTG
>NC_051415.1:11458307-11458465 GCF_015228065.2 Penaeus monodon
AATAAAATGCGTCGAAGATAACTTACGAGGGTATTCATCAAGAGCAATAAAAGGTCCCTTACCCTTTCATCTCATTCATCACTAATCCATGAAACAGTAAAAACAACAGTTTCCAACACCAATACACATGTCATCCCTAATGGACATAACGGCACAGA
>NC_051415.1:11458660-11458731 GCF_015228065.2 Penaeus monodon
ACCCTTCCGCGACGCAGGCAGGGAAAAAAAGTACCATATTCATCATCACAATCATTAAACCTAAGAATATT
>NC_051415.1:11458838-11459146 GCF_015228065.2 Penaeus monodon
GACTATTCTTAGGAACTACAAATAATGGACAACGTTATTCACATTCCAAGTACTCTGAACGAGCGTCTGGAATCGGAGCACTGGTTTTTTTTCTCTCACTTTTTTTACTTTATAGTCTCTGATCTATAAATAAAATCGCTATAAATATTATCGTAAAGCTTTCTGTTTACCGACGGAGTTGCTTGGTGACGGAATGTCGAACTGATATCGATGTGGCACTATCAAATCTAAATCTATGGCTGGAATCTATGCGTTACCCGGACGGTTGGTCTTTGTTCTTGTATTTTTTGTGTTTATACAAAACATAC
>NC_051415.1:11459548-11459861 GCF_015228065.2 Penaeus monodon
GGCGTACATCCGAGTGCGTGAGCGCATGTACGTGTGGCTATGCGCTTAGAGCTGCCATGGGGCAACCTCCGCCATATTTGCACTGCTTCATCCTTACATGCCTTTATTGACGTTGCAATCCCCCCCTCCCCCACGCAAACCCAATCCGCTGCAACTGCCACCCACACACCTGCCTGCCAGCTGCCCCCCCCCCTCCCCCGCTCCACACAGCAACCCTCCCTCACGCACATCGATTCCTACCCCTCCCCCCTACCCCAGTTCCCTCACTTTCCTCACTGTTCTCACTTTCCGCTCATTATCCCCCGTTGTTCTA
>NC_051415.1:11459906-11460521 GCF_015228065.2 Penaeus monodon
ACAACTCCACGTGATCCTTTTTTTTATTCCTTCTCTCCCGCATCTCCTCTCCGCTACCTCCCATTCTTCCTCTTTCCCAACTTCCTATCCTTTATCCTCCCATTTCTGCCATCTCTTCCCTTCTTCCCCTCTTCATCCCCTTACATGCCTTTATTACGTGCATCCCCCCATCCCCCCTCGCCAACCTCCGACGCAATGCCCCATACACACGTGCGGCCGTGCCCCCCCACTCCCGATTGTCAGCAAGCGACCCTCGTCACGCTGTGGGATCCTACCCTCCCACGTCCAGTTCCCTCTGTTGCCATGTTCTCTGTCCGCTCATTATCCGTTGTTGGACCACCCGCTGCTCTCGCGCCCTCCTGATGCCCCTACCCCCCCCCCGACACGGTCCAGTATCGTATCTTGTATCCCGTTCTCCTCCCGCTTCTTCCGCTACCCTTGCCATTTCTTCCTCTCTTCCCAACTTCCTATCTCTTATCCATCCCCATTTCTCTCTTCTCTTTCCCCTCCCTTCCCCTTCCCTCTCTCTTCTCCTTCCTTGTTTACCCGACGCTCGTCCGCCCTATCTCCTCCTCCGCTGGAACTTGAAGATAGTGCCCGTAGAAGCACGGATAC
>NC_051415.1:11461041-11461131 GCF_015228065.2 Penaeus monodon
GGGCATGCAAGGACACACAACTCTCCCAGGGAAGGCATTTCGGGCGCGCAGGATAATTTGCATATTTGGGAGAAGAGCAGATAATCAACA
>NC_051415.1:11461153-11461358 GCF_015228065.2 Penaeus monodon
AAGGCATCCCTAACCTCTTGCCTCACCTTGAAAGACGTTTTGTGGTTCTGTGAACACCTTTCCGTACTTTGCATACTCTTTGGTGCTTTCTGTCTCTCTGGCCTTTGTGTCTGCTGTTCCTTCGTCTGATTGGAAACGAGGACGACTCACCTGCAAATAAAGGGATGAGGTATTAGGGTTTTTTAATCTAAACAATTTCAAGAGG
>NC_051415.1:11462151-11462501 GCF_015228065.2 Penaeus monodon
TTTTAAAACTTCCGCACCATTTCCTTCACATGCGTCTCTCATCGACATGAACACTCCGACATAAGTGAAGGCTATTTTTGGAACAATCATTCCACTGGCCTTTTTTTTCTCTCTTTATTTTTGAAAAATCAAATTCCCCAGCAATAAAGCACTCACAGCCGACGAGAAACCGATTATCAACTAACACAACACGGACTAACTCGCCGGGCCTGAGCTTTTTCCCGTGTGTTAAGGGGTAGCACACACCCGATCTGCGCCCACGCCAGTTGTTAACGTGTGCAGGGCAGGCTGGGGGGCTGTTACTGCAAAGACGAACACGAGAGCGTGCGGTTGTGTACATGGTGGGTGAG
>NC_051415.1:11462824-11462940 GCF_015228065.2 Penaeus monodon
CCTGTGTGCGAGTGCGTGCATATGCATTACTTATGCTTATGTGAATTTAACTATATTTTCAGGAATGACAAATGGAATCTGCACCACTATCCTTTTATGTCATTGATTTATCCATC
>NC_051415.1:11463112-11463177 GCF_015228065.2 Penaeus monodon
GAACTAAAAAAAACGCAACAGGAACAAATTGTTCCGCAGAATATAATTAAGCCGGGACAAAGTTA
>NC_051415.1:11463353-11463442 GCF_015228065.2 Penaeus monodon
CGTGGGCGCGAGCTGTATTCTGTACCCTACGTGTTATCCGAAGGCCCGGGTTCGGACATGGGGGCCTGCCCTACACCTACGCAGGCTAC
>NC_051415.1:11463582-11463668 GCF_015228065.2 Penaeus monodon
GAATAAGGCAAGGAAGTAGAAAGACAACCCTTGGCCGACGCGACAGGGGGCCACCAAGACCTTTCTTGTGCATCCGCTGACGGCAG
>NC_051415.1:11463948-11464909 GCF_015228065.2 Penaeus monodon
GTGTCACAGGGAAGTCGATACATACTCGTACAACCACCTCGGCATTTCCTCCCCTGCGTTGCCACGCGGCCTGCCAACAGCTCCGGACTGACACCGCGTTTGCCAACAGTCCATCCCCTGTCACATGTATTACACGGCATGCCATTACGCATAATGCCTATGAGGTCTTTGGGGCACAGCATTCGGATTACATTCGGATGGATCTCGTGTCCTCTAACAAACCGCCAGCTTTTGGGATGTTATGGTCGCGTTTTGCAGCCTCGGTTAAGTCTGTTTAACATGCATGAACTTTATTACTTAACTCCATTTCCTTCTACAATAAAGCGCCCTACAGCCCGCCAAACAGCCGCCCAAACCAAATAAAAAAAATGTACACGAGCGCCCCTATCGCACCATGAAAGCAGACCGAAACATTTTAATTCGCCACGAAAAACCGACGCACACACGCAGCCACCACACCGCATAAACTCGCGCCAAATTGCCGCAAGCAAGCCATCCCGCGGACTGAAAAGGCCGCGGGGATAAATTAATCTCATTAAGCCCAGGCAGAGCGAGGCACGCCGCTTCGCATCTCCCAAGATCAAACGCGCATTATTTTCACGCGTTCGTCGCTTTCTCCCTCTTCCGCCATTGGGTAAAGATGGCGTCTTGCCTTCACTAACGCGGGAAAAATATGAAAAGTTTTCGGCTGTTTCACTTACATTCAAAGGCATCTCGAAGAACTATGAAACTGCAGGCATGTAAAATATTGTATCAGAAGTTTAACGTCCGACATTTTAATGATTTTGACGTTTTGGAATTCAATTTATTCGCCACTCCAACTGATATTCATAACTATAAATAATTCCTACAGTATGCTGCATGGAATGGAAGCGGTTTCCGGCTGAAAAGATGTTCAAAACTATGTATACTGCGGTGTACATGACTGATAAGGGAGTCATAGAGAAGATAGCGAAAGGGA
>NC_051415.1:11465358-11465436 GCF_015228065.2 Penaeus monodon
CCTAGCAGGTCTGAGGCAGATGAGCCCCGACACAGCCAAGGGACCAACACATGAATGAGATCACACGGAGCCAAACGA
>NC_051415.1:11465469-11465581 GCF_015228065.2 Penaeus monodon
ATGCTCTCCTGGAACGTCGAAATAAGAGAGCAAGTCCCGCCTATTGGAGGCAAGCAGCTGCTTCGAATCCAATCGCATAAGCCTCGAGGCCCCCGACGCCGCGCGAGGAAAC
>NC_051415.1:11465839-11465948 GCF_015228065.2 Penaeus monodon
AAAAAGAGAAAGGGTTGCAGAGGTAGGAAGAGTGACTGAAAATAGGGCGTAGGAAAGAGGGGAGAAAGATATTGAAAGAAAGTGATAGAAAGAGAGAGGCAAAGACAAA
>NC_051415.1:11466104-11466269 GCF_015228065.2 Penaeus monodon
GGGCATACGCGTTCCAATGCCCTCTCCGCAATAGGGTCATGCAGCACGCTCAAGGATAACCTACGAAGACTCGTCTGCATGCGCGAAGCCCCGCCACGACGCCTTAACTTTCCCATAGTAACTTTTCCCGTCCCAGCAGACACCCCCTTGGCCAGGCGAGGCTCC
>NC_051415.1:11466303-11466378 GCF_015228065.2 Penaeus monodon
ATCCACAGGTGAGACGAAGGCAACCGCGGGGTGACTGAGAACGTGAAATCCCACCAGATGTGCTTGTGGGCGGCG
>NC_051415.1:11466501-11466746 GCF_015228065.2 Penaeus monodon
TGAAACACACCTCTTCCACCTCCACAACACTGCACGAGCCGCCTCTCCTTGAAGGCTTGCCAAGTTGTGCAACATTGTTACGTAGTCAACCTCAACTGGATATCGTCCCGTTCAAGACTGTTTCTATCTTACCAGCCTACACGTCTGTCCGCCTCCCTACATGCCATCCTGCACACCTGTCGCCCTATCTGCTGACAGCTCCGTTTGCTACGAATGTTTTTGTCAATGCTTGCTTGCTTGCAACT
>NC_051415.1:11466948-11467359 GCF_015228065.2 Penaeus monodon
CTGGTATCATACCTGTCTATCTTGCTTTGCCTGCAAATCCTAGGCATCTGAGATAGCTGCGTGTCACGTGCGAGATATTTTGGAACACCTGTGAGTCAATAAACAACACCGGCAGTGCTGAGTCTGTCTGAGAATCGTGACTCACCTGAGTAAAGGTCTGCCAAGCTTCACATTATCCAGGTGCGACCCCGATACTCCCCTTGCGACTCTCAAGCTCGAGCCTTACGCATACCTGCTCATCAACCTCACTGCGCCGCAAAACTAGGACAGAAGCTGCACGCGAGAAGACAGGACAAAAAAACAGCAGTTGAGTGCTGATGACTCACAGTAAGGTAGAAGGACATACCGGTGGGACGATATCCTTGGATTCAGTGAGCTGAGACTTCATTCACCTCGGGGAGAAAGTTGCGA
>NC_051415.1:11467742-11467913 GCF_015228065.2 Penaeus monodon
CCGTCGGTTGTAAAGATGGATAGAATCGGCAGACATCTTAAAACATATCCCAATTAAACTCAGCATTTAAGAGGAACGCCAGAAACGCGGTGAACTAGTGACATCTGCCACACCTGCAAGATCAAGTAGCACCTGTGGCCATATCTCAATCGCTGGGAGGAGCGAAAAACG
>NC_051415.1:11468364-11468464 GCF_015228065.2 Penaeus monodon
ACACGCAACTCGGGGACGCAATTGTTTACCTTCGGGGATCACTCGAAACCCTGTCGCCCTGATCCCGACAACGTCAGACAAAAGCAAAGGCACAGGTATT
>NC_051415.1:11468522-11468710 GCF_015228065.2 Penaeus monodon
AATGTTGCCTCCGATACCCCCCCCCCTTTCTTCCTCCCAACTACTCCCCCCCCCCCCCGGCCGCTTTCCCGGCAGCTTTCTATCCTGTTTCTCTGAGTTTATAGCTGTCGGTGTCTGTGTTTGTCTGCCTATTCTATCTATGCCTTCAGGTATGTTTATCGCATACGTATCCATATTAGACACACACA
>NC_051415.1:11468930-11469069 GCF_015228065.2 Penaeus monodon
CAAAACAAAGAATGGGAGAGAGAAAACTGAAAAAGGAGACAAACTAGAGAGGGAGAGACAAAAATAAGAGACAAGAGATAAACATTAGAAAAAAAAAAACAAGAGAAAAAGAGACAAAAAAGAAAGAATCAAAGAGAAG
>NC_051415.1:11469167-11469691 GCF_015228065.2 Penaeus monodon
CGCGTGTATCCTAAGGGAGAAAAATCCTTAAGTGAACCATAATGTCTCGCCCGACGAGGCTGAATCACGACGTAGGGAGACACACGCGCAGGCAACCCTCCTCTTCCCCTTCCCCCCTCCCCTCCCCTCTTCCATTCCCCTCCTCCACTGCCCTCCTCCCTTCCCCCTCCCCATCTCTAACCCTCGACATCTTAACCTCTACCCCCCCTCCCTCACCTAACATCGCCTTCCTCTAGACAAGATTTTTTTGAGGACGTTATGAGTGAGGCAGAGGAGAGGGGGGGGGGCGGGGGTGAAGTTGGGACCCGCGCCTCTCTTAGGCTGAAAGGGTGACGAAGGATAACCAAAAACAGAGCCTACATGACAGGAGCGGGGGGAGGGGGGATGGGGGGGGACACTTTGCTGGGTCATGATGGGGTCAAAGTGGGGTCAGGGCGTTGTCATGCACGGCTGGGTGGGGAAGGGTGAGGGAATCATATATACAGATCTGGGTCACCGACACTGATTGTGGTAGGCGAGACAGG
>NC_051415.1:11469727-11469867 GCF_015228065.2 Penaeus monodon
GGTGGGAAATAGAGATGAGCGCCTCTATAAACAGGGCTGTAAAGGTAAAAGTGGATAAAATACTAAGAGGGGCAAGTGCGACTCAAACGAGAGATTAAAAGGATATCAGAAAGCACTTGAAAAGAGATAAAGGATATCAG
>NC_051415.1:11470208-11470283 GCF_015228065.2 Penaeus monodon
GGGGGGACTATTACAGTCACTATATACAGGAGAGCGTGGGGCGGGAGGGGGGGGGTGCATGGATGGGTAGAGGAC
>NC_051415.1:11470344-11470607 GCF_015228065.2 Penaeus monodon
ACCGTATGCTCCCGTGTCTCTGCACCAACTTTTGTGCATACTTGAACATATCTAATTACACCTTCTCACACTTATTATACGAAGCATCTAAACCAAATACCCCCCCCCCCCAACATGCCCCGGCCTCTCCTGCCACGCAACGCAGCCACTTACTTCCCCGAGGCACTGAGACGGGGGGGCGCCGCATTAGCCATAACAGCTGATCAATGTGAGGGGAGTCCAAGATCACGGAATACGATATGGCATGCTCCAGCGAGTTGGCC
>NC_051415.1:11470690-11470833 GCF_015228065.2 Penaeus monodon
TGTGATGTGGCATGCAGAAGGGAGCTGACAGATAGCTGATAGCAAGCACGGAGGGAAGGATAAAGAGAATGGAATGTGGGAAATGTGATTGAGTACGAATCCTGAGAGCAACCAAGCTGCATAGATGGGCACAGACGGGAATC
>NC_051415.1:11470872-11470989 GCF_015228065.2 Penaeus monodon
GGGAGACGATGGATCACTGAGATACGTGTAGAGAAAAATCTTTATGATAAGAAATAAATGAACAATGGTATAAATTACATATATGTATTCCAGCTCCAACAGATGTAGGTCCCTTGA
>NC_051415.1:11471056-11471234 GCF_015228065.2 Penaeus monodon
AAGCTACGTATCTTCTATAAAAAAAAGACCGCATTTGCTATTGATATTCAGCCTGCTTTGGGAACGCGTTAATTCTAAGCGCTACCATGTGGTTAAGTGCTGATAAAGCAAGTGCTATAAGATATCGCAGTCCTTACATCACAAAGTTTAAGATGCAAAGGCCGAAAGCATTCAGCAA
>NC_051415.1:11471311-11471687 GCF_015228065.2 Penaeus monodon
TCTCGCTTATTAGCGGAATAACAGCTTTCAGTAGGCAAGCTATTCATGTCAGTTTTAATGAAGACGACTTAAATTGATCTTATACGAACTGTAAGGGAGCGGAAGTTGAAACATTGATCATTAATAAAAGTATTAAGATATTTACATAAATAAAAAAGAAGATTTTGTCTATATCGAAGTGCGCATTACGCGTAAAAAGAACATCCTATATGCCACTTAAAGCTTTTAAAGTTAATATTTTTATTTTAGCATTTCTTAAAATCAATTCTCAAGCTCCAGACGGAATAAATACCATTCGACCCGACACGAAAACACTCTATATCGAACGAACGCGCATTAAATACTGACGGACAACTTGCATACTTGCGAATATTCA
>NC_051415.1:11471726-11472056 GCF_015228065.2 Penaeus monodon
TCGAACGTGCTGCCGTGTTTGTTTACGACCGGGGGACATGTGCACGAATAGGCCAGACGGTCATGCGCTGATCTGAGACAAACATTACTGCGACTGAAAATACCACTCAAGCTTGTGTGCTTGCCTACCTGTTTCCTTGTTTGCCTATACTGGAAGGTAGGGTTGGGGAAGGGGTGCACATTATATACTAGTACTTTGTATTTACTGTTCTGCGCTCTGAGTAACTTGCGTCTAGTATGTAATAATAGGTAGGGTCTTTATTTCTTTCATCTTTCCTTCTCCCTCCCTCGCTCTTTTCTCATCTCCCCACGCCCAGATTCTGCGCTGGAT
>NC_051415.1:11472447-11472638 GCF_015228065.2 Penaeus monodon
TCAGTTGCTTTCATCCCATTTGTTTGCTCCTCTCTCGATACCTTTAGTCTTACTTTTTTTCTCTCTCTCTTACTTCTTCCTTCTCTCCAAAAGAAACTTCATTTTCCACCACTAATTCCCATCACAACCTTCTCTCTCCATCTCCCCCCCCCTCTTTCCTCCCTTCTCCTCCTTGCGGCATTATCCAATAC
>NC_051415.1:11472712-11472777 GCF_015228065.2 Penaeus monodon
TCCAGCTCCCCCTTCCAACTACGTTGGACTCTCGCCAAGGGCCTCCCTTCAGCGTGTCGACCACT
>NC_051415.1:11473068-11473190 GCF_015228065.2 Penaeus monodon
CGCAAGGGCAGACCTGGTCACACTAATTCACCACCATCCGAGCCATAAACCAAGTCACTCCCTTCTGCGAGATGAAGAGATGCTGCCCGAAACATTTTTTTTCCTCTGGCACTAACACTGAT
>NC_051415.1:11473227-11474579 GCF_015228065.2 Penaeus monodon
TCGGCACCCTCATCTCTAACAGCGGCTATTTTTCTCTCGCTCGGCTCCCCTCTATCAGCGCTGTGACATCATGAACTCCGTGCATAGTATCTGTATAATTACA
Organism: Penaeus monodon; assembly: GCF_015228065.2. NCBI lineage: Eukaryota > Metazoa > Arthropoda > Malacostraca > Decapoda > Penaeidae > Penaeus > Penaeus monodon. The sequence goes on from NC_051415.1 coordinate 11,473,331, forward strand.
CTCAATCACAACCTTCCACGTGAACATATGCACTACTGAACATACAGACACTACACCTCAAGTGCGCAAACAAGTGCAAAAACTAGTAAACAAACAAAAAGCTTGGAACGGTCAAACAAGTACAAGTAAATTGATTTCAATCGCGCTTCGAAAGAACCCAAACAAGCAGGCAGACACAATGTCAACAGTCCTAACGGATGTCATTATAGCTAAAAGGGTACAACAAAGTTTCATATGTATCCAGTTTTTTTAATGAATGCAAAATAGGTGTCACAATCAGTTTGTATATTCAAGCAAATTGCCAAAGGAGTGGCACAGGAAAAACATTGTTATCAGTGGAGTCAGTGGACAAAATGCCTTTATCAAAAGAAGCCCTAAAACGCATAGAATTATCAACAAGATATCCAAATTTAGCAGCGGGCATTATCACTTGAATGATGCCCACGTAAACAAACAAGCTCGCACGAAAATCCGTGCACGCGACCTTCCTGCACGTGCGATACAGGTAGCATGTGCACGGCCTCTCCCTCTCACCAGTACGTCACCCAACCCAACAACGCACGGGTTCAGCCGGGAGCGGAACTTCACATCTCTTATCTCCACTATCGCGGCCTGACTAGTTTTTGTCGCCCTCAGCAGTGTGCTTGAGGCGCCTCGACCCCGTTACTGCCGCCACCTGCTGACCTACCTACCTTGCCTACTGACCCGGCTAACTTTGCCTACTGATCAAGCTGTCCCCATCTGTTGATGCGACTCTCAGAAATTGCATACTGACCGGACAGTTTCACTTGTTGGCACAAGAGTCTCATATCCCGGCCAGATTAATTCATCTGCTGACAAGACAGCCTCATCCCCGAGGGCTCTGGAGGGTCTGGCCACATAAATTCCTTGTTTCCTCTCGGACCCGCGGAAGATCACACGCATACAACAAGGTGATAAGTGAAGGAAGGTCAATGGCTTCCTTGCCTCCAGTCTCTCGGTCGGGAATAGACGGCGAAGCACGATGACAGAGGCAATAAAGGAAGCGATAGAGGCTGAACAACGGCCTGCACAAGTGCCGCGTCACCCGGACGGAAAAGATGAAGAATCTACGTGGAAAAAGTCCCGCTCTTTCTTATTTCTCATATTATCTCTCTCTCTCTCTCCTTGTCACTGATAATTTCTCTCTATTCCAATATCTGTCCCTGTCTCTTTCTTTTCACACCCAACACCTCTCCCCTCTCATCGCATTTCTACCTCGAAGACTCTC
>NC_051415.1:11474635-11474886 GCF_015228065.2 Penaeus monodon
TTGCGGGGCGACAGACTCACTCCTCGTCCATATCCGATGTTGCAGTCGCTTACACAAACACAACCAAGGCCACGCCCGTCCACCGCTGCTCCTGCACCTTCATAACCGACGAACGAGGTGTCCATTCATGGGGAGTCAATGATTAGAATCCACAGCTTCACTTCTTTGCCCCCTCCCCCCTACCTTCCCTCCTCCCTCCTACTACCGCTGCCCATCCTGACTACACCTACCAAACTTCATTTCAATACACA
>NC_051415.1:11474939-11475405 GCF_015228065.2 Penaeus monodon
ATGTGTATTCTACTAAATGAGCCCAACCCACTTCTGCAGCTATCTTCTGCAAACCACTCCTGCAGCTGTTAATCTGTTTATGATCGTGGAATAATCAGTATCATCTCATGCAGATTACATGAATTCATGAGCATACGTTTATCCATCCATCAATGTTTATGCAAACGAGCGCACACTCGTCTCTCCGCTTGAGTAGATGCCAAGTATTTCTGCAATAGTGTACATTTCCCACCAGGATAATTCGTGGAATTATTAGTGCGCAAATCAATAACGACTCATTAACCGAACACGAATTCCCACAGCAATGGCCTTGTGACATTCCGTACGCTGCGCTAATGACACAAACCGAGTAAAACGATTATATGTTATATTCAATCCACGCAGATCAGACGAGCAAATAATATAAAAAGGGGCATTTACCCACGCGCATTCGCTGAATTACGACTGTAAAATACAAAACAAAATA
>NC_051415.1:11475577-11475902 GCF_015228065.2 Penaeus monodon
GTGAGAATGGCTCTCGCGTCCCACCCGGCCGATCGATCAGAAACCCCGTGGATTACGAGTGCTTTATATCAGTAAATGATACACAGAATTTCGTTTTATTATCAGAACGCGGAGGGGAGAAATCCATGGCTATGGCGTCCGCTGCGTCATCGGCGGTGGGGTCGCCATGGGCACTTGATGGAGGGGACTTAAAGAGGGTTATTTGCCGTCGTAGATCTCCCATTTCAACCGAACACGCGTATGGGCACCTATGTCTTGCACGCAAACCTATAAGCAAGTGCATAAGTATTCACTTCCCAGCGCGCTCAAATACTCACACACATTC
>NC_051415.1:11475933-11476127 GCF_015228065.2 Penaeus monodon
TGCCGTACACATACGAAAAGTACTTTCATACACGTTCGATTGCCTTTTACGCAAATTCGCACGCATTTACGTAGCCTTCAGACTTTACGTATACGCACAATCATTCGCAAGCAGCCATATTTTTATGCACATATCTTTGTTATGTAAGTACACATAGATTGTATATACTTACACAACCACTAATCCGCCAAAGT
>NC_051415.1:11476209-11476316 GCF_015228065.2 Penaeus monodon
CTCTCTACTTTCACAGCCTACGCACAGACCCGCCGTACATGCACCACAATACACATCCGCTTGCCGCCCCACTCGCGAACTTACTCACTTACTCTTCCATTATTCTG
>NC_051415.1:11476342-11476491 GCF_015228065.2 Penaeus monodon
GGAAGATCACCTCGTTCGGTTGCCTTTAAAGGGAGACTCGATGATCTGTGCAGAATCCCAGTTCCCGTTTTCTCCTCATCTCCCTCTTCCCTTATTGCTCCCTTTGGCCACACTCATCACTTAAGCCTTTGCTGCTCAGCGTCTGGCCT
>NC_051415.1:11476726-11476974 GCF_015228065.2 Penaeus monodon
ATGATTAGAAGGGAGAGCAGTGGGTGGGGAGGGAGCGAAGAAGGAAAACAGTAAGAAAAAGAGGAATAGAGGAAAGAGTAGGACGAGGAATGGGAAGGAGGGATTTCTCTGGCCATCTTTGGAGTAACGAGATGATCTCAGTTGATATCGCCTCGTCATCACGCCTCGGGCGATCTCTACGAGCTTCCTCATTTCCTCGGCTGATGGCGTGAAGTGCAACGTGAGATAACCGGTTACAACACGAGTGC
>NC_051415.1:11477057-11478158 GCF_015228065.2 Penaeus monodon
GCTCAGTCCTGACACCGAGTCACGTCCTGATATGCCATGTCAATGCTACTCGTCAACTCCAAAGGCCATATGACTTCCATGGACTTTGGTCAATACCAAGTTCATCTCATGTCACGTGCTTTGCCCCCCCCTCCCCCTGACCGCACCTACTCCCTTTCCCCCTGAATGGCTGTGACGTCATTGCAAAGGGCATTACGTCATCTAAGAAGCCTGAAAGTTAAAAAAATGTGCCAGAGGCAGAGAATGAATTGTGGGGTTTTGCCGCTTCAAACAAAGGCTTCACCCGAGGCACTTTTCCACGGAAAACTCTCTGCAAGGTGAAACTGACCCGCCTTGACCCTTGACAGAGAAAGGGGGAGGGGTTAAAAGTGACACTCGGAAGCAGAGGGGAAGGGGAAAGCAATGGCATTCGGAAACACCGAAACCAGTTCTAACAAAGACCTAATCTCATGCAAAATATGACCTCTTCTGCAATATTGGCATGGACTAATAGCATACAACTTCGCTCTATTGATAGGAAAGGCTGATAGCTCACAAGCACCGACATCAATCTTCACGTGTCATTTCACAGGCGGTCGCGGAGGAGAAGACAGAAGAGAAGCGTCCGAGAGGAGAGCTGGCATCACTGCGAGTCCGAACGGCAGCTCGCCCGTGCTTGAGGGATGAGCTTGTGTGTGCCGCCGCGTCCTTGTTCGCCAATTTAAAAGTGTTTACTCTGGTCAAGGACGTGTGTACATAACTGGCACTTGAAGCCGGCTCATTATCGGCCGCCGGTCCTCGAGAGAGAGTAAGGGGAGTGAGAGCACCTCTTGCCACCTACCTCCACCTCTTGCCACCGCCGACGCTCCTTCCTCGCGCCGCGAGTGGGAACTGACTTCGAGTCTGACTTTTCTGCTCACTCGCCCCACTCGCTCCCTCGTGATTTCGCCACAGCCATTCCGTCTACTCCTTCGTGCCGTTTTCTTACACATACTTCTTCCTATTTTTGAAGATTTTGTACAATACTTCATTTACATCCACACTGCACCTCCATCCCGTCTCCAACAGCATCCTTTTCTTATTTCTACATCCTCTTCCTCTTATCTTTAACTTCACACCAGG
>NC_051415.1:11478286-11478819 GCF_015228065.2 Penaeus monodon
GCTTCCTGAGTCGAAGTGAACACCGAGATGATATTCGCATTAACCATCCGACATGGCTGATGGCACGATACAGTGTGTAAGGAGAGCCGATAACGAATTCGCGGTGGGAAGAGGGACTGGGGGGAGAGGAGGGAAGGGAACATCTCGCAGGATTAACTGTAAAAACGTGTGCAGGCCTTCCTTCATTTTGCTGGTATCTTAAGGTCATATAATGTTTTCAGCCAAAAATAAATGCGTAACAATATATCACAAAACACTTTCATTTCCTTAATCAATTACATTTACTTTACAAATGTGTTAATGTCCAAATCTTTACTCTGGTCTCTTGGATGAATCTCAATATATTAATAATGGCAAACAATTCAACACAATATCCCAAACGTGTTCTGCAATCTCGCGTTTTACACTATATACAAACTGAATGGTAAGGTTATCAAAACAAAAATCAAATTAATGAGAGTATTGCTAATCAGACCAATGAAAATGTGACACTGATTTGTCGAGTGTCGATGGCGACTGCCTGTTTTGTGTGT
>NC_051415.1:11478865-11480765 GCF_015228065.2 Penaeus monodon
CGAAATGATTGTGTGGGAGTGGACGTGTATCTGATGAAGAGGGAAGGGGAGGAGAAGGCGTATGCACGAGTGTGTGTGCGTGTGTTTGTATGAGCCACAAGCAACGTTCGAGTCCAATCTAAACTCGCCAAACTTTGTCAAACCCCGACGAACCTCACCTGCTATTGCGACACTTGTCAATCTGCTCTCGCAAGCCACATGACTCGACGTCTCTCCAGAGCCAAGGGACGGAAGTAAGGTAATAAAAATATTTCCCCCCCGTCTCCTTTACATAAACGTATTTATTCAAGTGACAAAGAGCGATGCTTCCCGACTGTTAATCTCACTCAGGCGTCCACACCTGCCGCTTGCACTCCGCCCTTCGTATTATGATTCGTCTTTTCATCCTTTTCCTCTCCGACTCAATCTGCATATCCTGCTTGCTTCCTTGCGAGCGAGAATACCTGCCAGCTTGCCTTCTACCTACCGTACCTCTATAACTCTCACTCTATTATTATTCTCCTGATTGCGTGTATTGTATACAGGCCCGTCTTCCTGCCTGTCTGTTTTCCTCCTATATTCCCGTCTGCCTGCAATCAGGTCCGCTTGAGTGCACCGCACGCCTTCCATCCTGCCTGCTATCTACGTATTGTCACGAGGGATAGCAACACCGTGAGCAATGCTAAATGAAAGATATAAAAACTTTACGCCTCTCTGAGATATAGTTAACGATTTCCTAATGCCTGCAGATGCTCATATTTTATAAGCTTAGTCTTGGTAACTCTGCAAAGTAATCTTGTATAATTAATATTCAAAGCCGGGAATTACCTCCTGAGTGACAGCACGCTATCTTTGGCATCGAGCCTACACACTCGAGCCTGAATGAAGGTGCATTTCGCAACCGCCTTCACACCAGCTCTTTTAATTTTTTCATTCTTTTATAATACAGGAAAGGAACAAGAACGCGCCAGTCATTCCTCGGAGCGCTCGCTTCGCCGCCCAGAAGAGGACAGACGCCCAACGTGTCCCGAAAGTCGCAGCAGAATGCCCGATGGGCGGCGTCCTCCTCAGCCAGTTTTTGCTCCCTTGCAGTAACAGCACTCCGGCCGAGCACAGTCATTGTTACATATTTTTTTCTTTCTCTCTCGTCCTCTTCCTTTTGCGGACTCGCCCCGAGGAGCTCATTTGGGAGCTCGACCTCTTCACACATGCTCGCCGACAGCCGTACCTCGAGTAGCACTTCACCTGAGCACGGCGGGTTCGTTTACGGGGCCGACAAGAAATCCACTTAAAAATGATTAACAACAAACCATAATTCCCGGGCGCATGGGCGTGCGTGTGCAACAGCTCCCGGGGAAGTGAGCAACGGCGGTCGATGTCTTTGGGATCCTCATTTCTTTCAAAACTAGCGTCGCTGCTCCTCGGGGGAATCACTAAATCAACATCGAGGTAACCGCAAGTGCAACGGGATACGGCGAGATCTGAGCCCATTGTGTGCAGCGTGTGTTGAATGTAGCCCGCAAGACGAGGGATAATCGAGCCTCGGGTCGGTTACCTATCGGGTATCATCTTCCAAAGCCTCGGTGCCCACATGGGATTACTGGCAGTTTACGTCTTGCAAATGTTGGCATGGTTCCTTTCACACGCTGATCGCCTTAATCTTCAGTGAACTATAAAGTCCTAGATATATAGGCCTATCTGTTCGCAAAGCTCGTCGACACCTCCATAATACCTTCACTTCATTCAGTGAATACAAAAGAATTATCTCTCAGCCACTAATTCGTCCACAGCCAAGTTTATCCAAAGATTCCAAAAGTCGGATACAATACGCCATCCGCGGCAGCCACACTTCCTTCTGATGAAACGCCAATAACCCATCCGCACCAATCTGTAAATCTGAAGAAAGGATTGGCCCACGTCT
>NC_051415.1:11481183-11484058 GCF_015228065.2 Penaeus monodon
TCGTCGACAAGATGCCATAAATCCACGTCAGGCTTCTCGAACAATGATAATGCTGTCATCGTCCGCATGTGTGCCCAGCTGCCAGTGCCATGGGTGACCGCTGTGCCCCCGCCTCGTGCTGGGTGATGGGCGACCGTCCTCACCCAAACAGTCGCTCGTCTGTCGGGAGCCACCAAGCCAACCAGGCCTAAGGTACACACGGTGAGGAGGGCCGCTTATTAGCATAATTTTCTGTCGAGCCTCTCCTTGACTCGGACACCTAAGAAGGGACAAGTGGGAGGTCTTTAAAGTGTCGTTTGTGTGTCGCTTTTTTTGCCCGGTTTCGTTAAACGGCGTGGTGAAAAACTGACTCCTCTTCTGCATTCACGACCGCATTTCATATTATCAAAATTTTGTGAAATTGTGCATTCTGGTACGAAAAAACATATGACCGATTTTATCCAATCTACTCTTTCAGTTGTAGTTCTTAGAACATCCCAATAGTTAATAAAAAATACGATTTTCCACCATTGCTTAAATGCATACATTCACGAAGGGAGCTCCAAAAGATGCCAACCTACAGTGCATGTCAACAGAATTATGCGAATTCAAGCATCTGAAGACCTCACCTCAAAATAATCGCAGGGAAGCGAATAACCCAAAACGAAAACAAATCCGACGTGACCGCATGTACAATCCGATGAAAACACAGCCTTCTTGGAAAAACACTCTCGGTCAAGACTAGGATTCGCATGAACGGTTTGCAACCAGGTTAGTGCCCGTCTGCAGTGATCTCACAGCCCTGGCCACCACAACAAAGAAATCCTCACTGGCCTCCACAAAGCTTAAACATAGATTCATAAATGTTCAAATCCCGGACGCCTCGACCAACTCACCTTGTAGGAGAAATTCCTTGTCGGCGCTGGCTTTATTATCCAATAAATAAATAAACCACTTCACTTTTTCAGAAAATCGGGACAATCCAACGAAACACTTTAGGGCCACAAGTTTGCCGGGCGAGGGCGTTATGACTGCACGTCACAGGAGTCCAAGACACACTGAGGGCAAATCAAAATAGTGGAGCGACCTGCGCGGTGCGGCCTGGGTGCTGTGCCGCGAGGAAGAATAGTCACGCCGCTCGCCTCGGAGGAAAGACGAGGGCAGGGAGTGGAAAGCGGGGGGAGAGATAAGAGATTCGGTCTGCTTTCGATCTTTGTGTCTCCGTTTTATGTATTTCTTTGGTATAAAGGTTGCCTGTCCGTATGTTGTAGGCCTATCATTCAGATATTACTGTATTATTTCGGAGTAATTCTTTATAGTTTATGTTAATGTCATCTAAAACTAAATTTTAGGATGTGATATGAACATTCAGGACAAAATTAATTTTTTGTAGTTGAGTGAAAAGTCACGCATCAAAATGCGACCTCTGATTAACGCCATAAAGGGGGAACACTTCATTAACGCATTTTTCCATCTCTTCGTGATTAGTGTCAACTGCGATAAAAGCAACCAGCTGTTTCTGCAGTGCCTTTGTTATCTTCAAAAGGAAGCGACCACATTTGGCAATTCAAGTTCATCTTTAATGATAGATGCGATGAAAACACATTTATTAGTAGTAAATTAAAGAGATCTCGGACTACAAGTAACCGCAGACCCTGATATTATTCCTTTGCTCGCAGATTGTGAGGATCAAATTTCTTGAAAGAAAGCTTCTACAGACTGGAGAGACCTCTCACCGACAGCGCAACGAATCGTAAAGAAGGAATGCAGATGTAATTTATCTCTGAAGGTGTCTACGGATGTCCCTTCGCTATAAATACAGAAAACACGTAGGTTTTAAGTGATGTCTACTTGCCCACTGACAGTATAGCGAATTCATGACAGAAACAAAGCAAGACATGTAAAAGAAATCCTATGTTAGTGAAACAGTTTGGGACTTAATCCACTATATTAGAAGTCCTACTGTTCTCTGCCTTTAAAAAATGCGTAGAGTTCTTGTCTGATCACCCATTAAAGGTACTAAGATTGATATGGGAAAAGATCTGACATTAGATGAGCTGTTTGTATATGGAATCCGCTGATTATATGCTAACAGAGACAAAACTATAAGCTGTAAGTTGAAATTTAGTTGTACGGAAATGATGGCCTTTACCGTAATTTCAAATACAGCTATACAACTACCAACGTCAGTCAGAATAAAACATTTTGCATAATATAACATGTTTTCTAACGCTTAATCAACACAAAGGCAATTTCCATGATACAACGCACTTTATATTACATAATGACGTGATTTTCCCTGATGCAGTCCAAACGGGACAGATAAAAGCGATATGGGGATTGAACCCAATTTTCAGTTTTATATATTGTCCAACTTTTCTCCTCTCTTCCTCTCCCTTTTATTTGCGACATTTCTCCGTGTTCCGAAATCTATAAACTCAATTAGACCTCCACGTTTATTAATCGTAGAGGAAAATAATTATTGTAAACCGTTACAAAAACCGTTACAGACCTGATGATATTCCTTGATAATATTCATTCCTTTAATCTAGAAATTGTGATGCAATTACTCGATGAATGATATTGGTAAATAAATAAATAACAACAAGAAAGCGAAATGTATTATTATAGATCAGAAGAGTCATTTTAAATTTCAGTGATATGTTTCTCATCGAATGATAAACTCCATTTTCTTTTACTAAGATTTTCCGTGTTAAATCTAATTATTTTGTGGCCCGAACTCACTCTACAAACTGTAGATATTGTTCGATCTAATTATGGATAAATACTGATGCGCAATATTATACTTTACATTTGTAGAGGATACATGACATGTGTACATGAAAATTAATAGACACAGTGCACATTACAATGAAACTGGAAAACAATATTTGTC
>NC_051415.1:11485409-11485598 GCF_015228065.2 Penaeus monodon
TTTTTATCATTATGAGAATCCACAAAAGGGCAGCAGAGGAAAATCAAACACTGATGTAGACACAAGCAGATTCCCACTGATGAGCAAACATGAATATGAAAAAAGGGGAAAAGGAAGGACAAAAAATGATAAATTAGTCTAACAATGGGAATTTGTTAATTTTCGTTTTAAAGTCATTAAAAGCAACTT
>NC_051415.1:11485787-11485966 GCF_015228065.2 Penaeus monodon
CGCCGTTGTAATATTGCTTCTGTTACTAATATGTTTTACCTAAATTTGGTATATTAACCCTCCAGTCTGTAGTCTGTTCTGTTCAAATCATATTAGGCCCGTAACAGAAAACTGATATTTCTTTTTTTCCATGCACATTATTTTATTGTTTACTGTACATGTCCTGGCCCTTTATACGG
>NC_051415.1:11486315-11487715 GCF_015228065.2 Penaeus monodon
GGTTTTACTTGCTATTATTACGCTGTAATGTTAGGAGTTTTTAACAACATGAGTAAATTACAACTATTGTTATCATTTCTGGACGTATAGCAACGTCTTTTTGGAACTCTCTTTTGTGAATGGTTACGGTCTGGCTTGGGCCTTGTGCGCGTGTGATTAGAAGAGTATTGGAAACCGTGTTTTCTAATAGCCTAGGAAAATCAGTAAGTTTGTAGGCTGCTTGATGATATGCATGGGATACACTTTGATCTTTCCCCATCTCTGAAATACATTTTTCTTAAAAGGGAGAAACATTTTTATAAGCACCTCCTCTCCAGTAACAGTTTGAATATGTTACATTCACCATTTAAGTAAACGATTCTCGTTCCTTTCAACTTTGAAATAACTTAAAACTCAAAGCAAATGTTGCATAAATGCTTTGTTTTCCGACACTGCATATTAGAACAAGTTGCTAACCTTAGTTACCCTTTAAAATGTGGTGCTTTGGTTTTCTTTAACTGTGGTAAGGTAGAAAACGTTTCCATAACTCTATTCTCCTTGCGAAGAATTAATAGACACACATAAGTATCATACTTTTAACACATGACGCCTTGATGAAAGACACATTCATGTTGGCGCTCCACCTCCCACTAGAGTTCCAATAATATTATACCAGCTCGGGATTCGGAACGCTAAGTGCTCGAAGCAATAATGTTTAAAGCACGAAGCTGGTCGAACGCTTTGGGTACAACAGTTTCAAAGCACGGACCTACGTGAAGTCATATGGCGATTTTTCATTTGTACATAAAGATGTTAACGTCATCCAAGAGTACTCGAACATTAAAAGAGAGACAAATATATAGTTTTCCTGCTTTTAAGTTCTGTTGATTTCACTCATGTTGTCCTGAATATATTAGATATTTGATCAAAGTTTCGTTTCTTGTCCTATCTCATATTTAGCTTTAAGTTGATTACCAGTTGTTTAAGTTTATGTAATACCAGCGTATAAAGCAGTATGAACTTTTGAACAAATCAGTGAAGAAAAAAAAAAGTATCAAGATGACTAACTTTAATAGCATGTAGTCAGTAACGTTTATGTGTGAAGAATTTCTATAAGGAGGTGTATGCTTATACTGCTGTGCGTCATTCATTTTTTTAGATATAAATTCTTGATAGCACTGACACCAATAGCCGAAAACTTATCAAATATGTGTTACAGAGTCTTGGAAAATAAAAACCCATATCCAGTGGCGTTTCTTCCTTGAACATGTAAACGTCGTGAGAGTTGTGAGTTCAACCGGAGATGAATTAAACAACGGTCGAGCGAACCCGGCGCCACATCGCTCTCGAGCTTGAAAGCGTATTATTCTGATGTGTTTTATGCAGAAGGCTTGTATGTGTCAACAGGAGTGAGATCCACG
>NC_051415.1:11488059-11488220 GCF_015228065.2 Penaeus monodon
GTGTGTGTGTGTCTCTCTCAAACACTGTGTGTGTGTCTAATATGAATACGTATGCGATAAACATACCTGAAGACAGAGAGAACAAACAGACAAACTCAGAGAAACAGGATAGAAAGGTGCCGAGAAAGTGCTGGGGGGGGGGGTCGAGAAGAGGGGAACTT
>NC_051415.1:11488316-11488441 GCF_015228065.2 Penaeus monodon
TCATAGTTCTGTGTAGGTTAAGTCAGTGGATAGGGGGAAGGAATAAGAGACTATGGGGGTATGTTAGATAGCCCAGGGATATTTATAACGAAGAATTCTTTAGGGAAAATTATTTGGGAATGGTG
>NC_051415.1:11488524-11489580 GCF_015228065.2 Penaeus monodon
ATGACGAAAAGATAGAGACATGATAATAGTGTATATAGATATATCTATATGCACACCCGATATACAGAACCATACATACACGAACATAAGTAGTAAATATGGATATTAGCCATCTATCTCTGTATCCTATATCAGTACTTATCTTTAAATCTGCTCTGTATACACAGTAGGTATTACTGAGCTTCCAGCAAAAGGAGACTTTGCCGTGACGGTGATGGCGAACTGACTGTGTGAAAGAGTCACAATTCCCTTCATGCGTTCTAGCTATACGCGTGCAGTGCTTGGGGCAGTGTGTCGATTTCCAGGAAGCGATTGTATTAGTGGAAGTATTTGTTATATTATTTGAGGCTTCCCTTCTTAATTCTAATAATGCAGGTTTATATTTAAAGAAGAAATATTCCTCGTTCTGGCTATAGGAACTGCCGTAGAACCGCTCTGAATGTTACGATCCGGTTATCGGTACGCTTTTCGTCATCATGAGGAGGAAAATAAAATAAAGGTATATTCAACCGAAAAGGCTCTCTTAGGCCGTGACTAGAGTTTAGAATGCTCAGTATATGTTCCGCTGATAAAAAAAAGGAAAAGAGATGCGATGAATTTCTTTAAAAAATCGAAAACAAGACTAAACACAGGAGTGAGAGGGGTCCTAGGAGCGATCGCACATATATAATAAAATATAGATACAGGATTAAAGGAAGAAAGTCAGTTAAAAGTTAGTTTAAAAAAATAAAAAAATCATACACACACACAATTCCAATCACACGATCCATACATATATCAGCGATAATTCAGTACTTATAAAATTCCTTATTTTTTATTGTGAATAAAGCACTTATAGTAATAGGTTTAAAAATATCGCAGTGAGCAGATTCAACTGTATTTGAAAATTATCGTTTTAGTGCCAATTATACATTTTTTTACTATTTAAAGCAACTAAGATGAAGAATGTTCTCTTGTTCAAAGCTGGGGCCATTATCATTTTTTCCTTCGTTCCATGATCATTTTCTATAAACTTCGTTTATTCACTTACCCTACTCTCCTCGGTCTTGCTTCCCA
>NC_051415.1:11489624-11489892 GCF_015228065.2 Penaeus monodon
TTTCCAGTCGCTTTCTTGTGTTCAGAACCTTTTTCTTTATTGTGAAAAAAATATCACATGCTGCTGCTTATATTTGCGGTGATCAGTGAACCATTGAAAATAATATCAGGCTATGATTAAATTGTTTGATTCGTGTCCTAATATCCCATTGTGGTATCCCTAAACACACCAAAATTAATTCCTTATGCCCCTGTCATCACATCAAGAAATGTCGTTTTCCTGTTAATAATATAGAGGACAACAGATGAACAGTATTCCATGACACTTG
>NC_051415.1:11490155-11490231 GCF_015228065.2 Penaeus monodon
GTTTTGGTCATTGTTATCATTGTGTACAAGTTGCAGTGTTTGCGTTTGTCTTTGTGTGAAAATACATGCACATGCG
>NC_051415.1:11490857-11491499 GCF_015228065.2 Penaeus monodon
TCGTATTGAAGTTTTGGTTTATCTGTCCAGGTCAGCGTAGGTTATCTTCAAGCAAGTCGTACGCACTTTCTGCCCCTCGTCTATATCTGGCGCCGTAAGAGGGTTCATCCGTTGGCGCGAGTACTGGTACTTCACGCCATTCGCGTATTTCTGAGGACGGCGGATAGGATGCGTCTCCTTCCATGGATAGGAGGACGTAGCCACGATTGCACAATCTCTGGTAGTAATAATTCTGGTACCACGTCATATCTGGCTGGTATAACCTGGTCGCAAGTACCAGGTACTCAAACGTCAGCTGGATCCTCTGTCCGGCGGGAGCCTTAGGGAACGAGAATGGATCAGAGAGAAATAATAATTATGTGGAATTTACAGCCTTTGGTCAAATCTTAGACATTATGAGACTATGATTTGTGATATTCGAAGGGAAATTTGACTGAATATACTTGAATTTCCAGTTAAACTCAATCGGTGCTTTTACATGAAGCTTGATTCATTAATACCACGGTGCAGCGTAATTCTCTGAGGTTCTGTTAAGATTTCAAGAGTTACGTTCTGTGTCATTTATCCACATGCTCCTCGCTTTACTACTTAGGATCTATATTATCTTCATTATGTATGGATATGTATGTGATCGTATAATTA
>NC_051415.1:11491687-11492379 GCF_015228065.2 Penaeus monodon
AAAGGTCATATATATGTACAGATCAAAAAAGGGCAGAATAGAAACACTTTACCCTGAGCCACCATTCGCACTGGCTGAACTTGGGGTGCGGCCTCGGATATCTTTTGGACTTAAGATATCCCGAGGAAGAACTTGAGAGATCCACGACGCCGTGGCAGGACGTCCTTCTCCTGTAAAAAACTAGGTACCAGCCGGCGAGGCCCATCGCTGACCCGCTGTTGAAGGAGGCACTATGTTCGGATCCAATGAGTCGTCGACTCCCACGTTTCCGGCCACACACCCTGCAGTTGAAGCACTGTTTGAGCGTCTTGCTGGCACTGTGGTGTCTAAAGTTGGCCCCTTGATTGTGTTTTGGAGCATCACGGTCGTGTAGGTGTCGCTATTGGCCCATAACTATGAAAATTTCTTGGTGGTGTGTGGATGGTTCATGTGTTTATACTTAACATGACTGTTTTCAGTCACAGCAGGGCCCTGTTGGCACTACAACCCACTCTAGTGTTATGCTGGACCAGAGCGATGCGGTTGGCAGCGATGCCGTAGGATGTCAACAAGGCTAGCTGCTTACAACACTGCTATCGAAAGGCAACAAAACGTCATCACGGAGAGAGCGATTTGTGCTAGAGATGTCTACAAAAACATGAAAATAAAGAGATACGCAATATACATTGATAAAAAACATAAAGATGGGAAAC
>NC_051415.1:11493570-11493956 GCF_015228065.2 Penaeus monodon
CCTAAAGGTTTGTCCATTAGGACTGTTGACAACGAAGTTATCTTTACATCTGCTTTTCAGTCGAACATTTCTGTACAGGAGGAAGGTCAGCGCCGGCGCTGTCTGTCGGAGAAAAGAGCGAATCAAATGTCATGTAAGAATCTCTGAATGATCAGTTCATGATTATCTCACTCCAAGGACACACGTCCACGCACAAATACCTGAATGTGTAAGAGAAAAAAGGAACTGCTAAATAAGTGTGAATAGAGAAAATATTATATCATATATGGTGTACAATAAGCGTCTATAACGGTTCACATCAATGTACACCTCCTTAAGGATGTAGAGGAGCAAGCGCTCAGTGTTCCAGAGTTAAGGGAGTAAATCGATTTTTACATATAGGTAAT
>NC_051415.1:11494068-11494916 GCF_015228065.2 Penaeus monodon
TACCTTCTGCACGCTGACGGAACACTGTAGTGCGGGCGGATAAGCAGATGGATAATTGGGAGACTTCCAGTGGGTGGATGTCAGCGTCTGTGAGATCGAACATTGGCTGGCGATGGCAAGAGAGTCTTTTTACATTTCCCACGGATTGCAATGTTTTATGAAATTATGTATGTTTTTATTATACCAACCATATATTCCAGTACATAAATAGATGACCGGCAAGGAAATTTCACAGTTAGAGGAATTCGTTTAGAAAAATAAGAGGACCTGTCGTTAGTCGAACAGCGAAACAGAACTGTGGTATATTCGAACGAATCTGGCGCCAAGATGAGTATAAACATCACAGAAAAAAAGAAATCTCCTTTTCAGTCAGTGTCATTCAATTTTTCTTTTGAATATTGCACCAAAACTAGTCCTCAAATAGTTACCTTCTACAGACGCGCACGCACATAAAAAAGGTAAACACTTACCGACACGTCATCTCAAACTCGACCGAAAAACTGAAGCCGTGTTGGCTGCTCAGCGCCCCGTGGAAGTAGAGGATGATGTCTTGCCCCGAGGTGGTGATCTTCGCTCCGGAGGCCAAGTCGCTTCCGCAGTACCTGTGGGGAGGACCCATGTGAGGGGAGGGGGGCAGAATGGCAGGCGAGGCCAGTTACATGGGTAGAAGCAAATGAGTATGTGCACGTGGGCATGATCAGATAGGCACATGGACATGACCAAATGAGTATGACCACATGGTCCCTATTTCCTTTTCTAACTCCGGCTCTCGTCCAAGCGCTTTTCTTCTCTTTTGTCTTCTTGCTACTCGTTGATACTTCTACTGCTGCTGCTCATGTTAGTCGTGC
>NC_051415.1:11495256-11495479 GCF_015228065.2 Penaeus monodon
CAAATGGCTCCTCCAAGAACTTACTCGCTGCCGGAGTAGAGGGAATCCGTCCTGACCTCCAGGCGATCCCACGCACAAAGCCCATTGCTGGCTTTGCTGAAGAGCTTGAAGTCGTTCACTGTGATGATGGGGTACTGGCACTTGTCCGGGGCGTGGATCCACCACACGCAGTTCGTCCCTGGATGGGTCAACACCCGGGTTAATGTGCTTGGCTTTTACTGTC
>NC_051415.1:11496057-11496586 GCF_015228065.2 Penaeus monodon
GATGATATACAGTAAACATCACACAAAGCCTTTGTGTAAACAAAGGACTTTACCTTTGGGGAATTTATAGGGGTAATTGGGCGTTTTGATGGTCGTGGCCTCGGTGATATTCCCACCACAGACTGGCGTCGCTGTGAGTAGCAAGAAGAGGAAGGTGTTGTAAAGACTTGTCGAACGGTATGTATTATCTTTTTAGTATCTTTTTACTTCGCTATTCGTAGATGGTCAGCTTTGTGCTCATTACTTGTGTGAAGCAGCATGCAATCATTTTATAATAGATATTGAGTAACCATTGTATGTAGAACGTTTATATAGATGCGTACTTACGATAATAAGAACCAATGATATCAGCACACGTGCTGCCCGAAGTGCCCGGGGGACACCTGCAGGCGCAGTTGGGGCCCAGGTAACCCCCGTTCTTGCAGGTGGGCGGCGAGGAGGAGCAGGACGCGATCCACAGATCTGTCGGAGGAGAGAACATTAGGGTCTATGTATTGCTCTGTGGCAGTCTCTTTGTTTCTATCGGTTC
>NC_051415.1:11496972-11497313 GCF_015228065.2 Penaeus monodon
GATAAGAAAACATCAAATGAAGACCAAGTGAAGTCATTAGAACCCATTCACCGCTGGACGTACTAACCTGAACAGCCGTACATGTGGTTGACAATAGCGATGTCTCTGAAGGTGAGATCATCACTCTGGCCAAGATATATTTGCATGGCTGGGTCTAATGTCACTATAGTCGAACCACCATTCTTCGTAAAGGCCTGTGAACCAAGGTGAACCGGAGTTAAGGAGAGTTTAAGTGGAAGCGAATAGAATTGCCGTTATCATCAGTGTGCAAAGTCTTCATGCTCATTGGGAAGAAGTGGGTTTGCGTTGCCTTGGTTGCAACTTGAGGCAATGGAAACTGA
>NC_051415.1:11498282-11499118 GCF_015228065.2 Penaeus monodon
CAGCAATATGAAATATGATACATCTACAAAAGGTGATAAGTGAAAAATTCTATCATGGCCACATGTACAGGCAATGTGAAACATGCAAACGAAAATGAGACATGTAATAAAATATCAGCTGACAGCGTGGGTGCTTCGAACTACGTGGGATCGAATATTTAAATGCGAATCACGTTATGTACAGATGCCTGACCCTAACCAGCTGGTCGAACAGGTGAAACTGTCCTGAAATGTATAATCACACCCCAGATACCTCGATACTTACGAAATCACTGAGAATTTAGCCCAAATCACTTGTCTTATCTACATACCATCTCTCGATCTACTCCCCATGCAGTCTTCCGACCTTTGAGTCATTTAGCCACTAAAGCCATACATTAACCCACTTATCAACCTTACACGTTTACCTATCGGCGAGGCAGAGAATCTCTTCGTGAGGAAGAAAAGAGAGGAAAGGGAGAGAGGAAGAGGAAAGAGGAAAAGGCAGGAGAATCTCTTCGTGAGGAAGAGAAAAGAGGAAAAGGAAAGAGGAAGCGGTAAGAGAATCTCTTTGTAAGGAAGAAAAGAGAGGAAAAGGAGAGAGAAAGAGGAAAGAGGAAGAGATAATATATACGATGAAAATCGCCAAAGCAGACTCACGGTGGACGAGTATTGCATGAGAGAAAAGAAGTCATATTCCTGGCCGTAGCTGACAGAGTTGTCCTCCTTCTGGAAATTGACCTCGACGCCGGGTCTCACGTTTTCTGTGAAAATCTATAAATGAAATAAGTCAATCAATTCGCGAAGCAAGAAAAGCCAGGATTAAAGCGGCAATAGCCCTTCAAGTCTTTATGAAA
>NC_051415.1:11499148-11499744 GCF_015228065.2 Penaeus monodon
GCACATTTGATTCTTCGATATACACATCATCACATTTCAATTTCATTTTTTAAAAAGATTTCTGACCACCGACCTGCACGTAATCGTCCCTGTCTGCGCGGGTCTGCTCGTGGAATAGACCGAGCGCGTGGCCCAGCTCGTGCCTGATGATCGCCGCCTGAGGGTGACACTCGTTTCTTCAGTCTGGTTCGGGTTTATCTCCTTATTCTTATATTTGTTTACACATATTTGGCCCCTCGCTGTTTATGCATGTATTAATCAAGTGTTTATCCTATTCTGTCGCTGTTTGTTTGGTCTTGTCTTACAGCCTTGGTTAAGTGTTTATATATGTATCTATTGTGTTTAGCTGTTGCACCTTTGTTCATGCGTTCATTTGTATATTCAGTTGTGAAATAATAATTTGTCATGACAATATTGCAAACCTATTTGGGTTAAAAGATCAAAAATTGATTTTAATATTTTTAGTGATATTAAGGACAGATGAAGGAATAAACTCTTGATACATAGGTCTATCTATCGGCTCTTCCTTTCAATTCCAATTACTAAGACTTCATCTAAACATCACCATATTTATATTTTCAATCCGTGTCCCCGTT
>NC_051415.1:11500002-11500240 GCF_015228065.2 Penaeus monodon
TTTCCCCCCTCGCTCTCTCCCTCCCGATTACGACCAACAAACACTTACGGTATAGCAACCCCTGCCTATAGAGAGCTTCTGTCCCTTCGCGCCAGTTTTGCCTACGTAACTGTAGCATCCGTTATCTTCCAAGACATTGATGTACGGTTCACTGATGTTCGAAGTCTCGACGAATCGAACGCAGGTGTGGCTCTCCCAGTCGTTCATGGCGGATCGAATCATGGCCGGTGACCGCACT
>NC_051415.1:11501742-11503284 GCF_015228065.2 Penaeus monodon
TCCCCTTCAGAAGCTAACCACCGACCACCACCTCCAGTGTCGGGGCCTGAAAACTTTCCTGGGCCGTACCGGACGAATCTATCCTGTAGGTGGCGGTGGGGAGGCCCGTAGACTGCGAGACGGGCCACCGGTAGAAACCCACGGAAGCCCTCGAGAGCGCCTTCGGTGGCTGGCATTGCGTCCCAGTGGCTGCGTGCATTGCGTCGGCTCCACCAGATGTCAGCCCTCACAGGTGGTCAGGACTCCATACTGGCTAGAGGTCCATACCTAAGGGATACGTGTGGCTATAGCAGCGGTGACATTTTAGACTGGTAAAGAGTGATGTTATCAAAACGATAAAGACAAGATGGATCTATCAAACGATGATCACAGGGTGGTTTTGCTTATGCAATAAGAGAAGGGTAGATTTATTAAAGCGACAAGGGCAGCATAGTTATATTAAAGCGATGAGATCAGGGTAGTTTGTTTGAGTGATAAGGACAGGCTGTGTAGTTTTGTTAAGCGATAAGAGGAAGGTGATTTATTAGGGGAATAAAGGCAGGGGGGTCTGTTAGACTAATAAGGGCAGGGAGGTTCTGTTAAAACGATAACTGTAGGATGGCTTTCGCAAAGTGAGAAGGGCAAGGTAGGTTATTACGGTGGCAAGGGCAGGGTGGTTTACTAGAGCGGCAAGGGCAGGGTGGCATATTAGAGCTATTAGGGAAAGCTGATACATAGAGCGACAGTTTTTTTTTTTCAGTTTGTGCGTGTATATTGATATGGCATTTGATTTTGTTCGAAGGGAATGTGTATTACTAGGACACCTGGTCTTCTTGGTGATGTTAAATGCTGATGCCACCAGTGTCTTGATGTGGTGTTGATATAATTATGAATGGGATATCTTAGTCAGGCTTGTCTTATTAAATTTGTTGTCTGCCACATCATAACACACATGAGTTATAGCCCTCGATGTCTTTTCTGTCTGTGCTATTACTAAATATGATATCTAATTAGCAAACAGGACACTCAGGATAATTTCCATCCAGACTCGTTAAGAGTCACCCGTAATTGTAGACATTTTAAAAAGGTATGAAATGTACATTATGGAACTTAACGTTCTATAGTTGTTGTTTTTTTTATTCTTCTAAAAATGTCGCTACATATCTTCTTTGACAATCATCTTTTTCAAAAGTATTATTACGGAGAGAGAGTACGTTTTATACGCTGTTGAAAATGCTGATGATTACCGATAACCTCCGAACATTTCGTCCTGTAATCAGTTATAACTGGACCACTCAACCCCAGATCAGCCACATGCGTGCTCTTGCGTCACTCACTCATGTGCTAAGAGACCGCCAGTTGAAAGAACTCACGGTGGAGATGAGTTCTAGGGCTTCGTCAGGGGCGTCGTCGGGCAGGTAGGCAGGGCAGAGAGGCATGTTCACGGCGAAGTCCTCCAGGTCGATTGCGTCCTGGGGGGGGGGGGGTAATTGAGTGGTTAGGCTGTAACATGACGTGAGGCAAGTAGGTGATGCCTCCGTGTTCATAACACTACTTATATCT
>NC_051415.1:11505221-11505610 GCF_015228065.2 Penaeus monodon
CCCAAAATAGCTCATAGACTGACCTCGGCGCGAACGAGTCCCAGCGAAATATTCAAGACAAAGGTCAGCAGGACGAGTGAGAGTCCGGTGCTCCTCATCGCACCTTGCGGGGCTGTTTCCGCTCATCCTCTCGGCGTCGTTTACTCGCGGCTGTGCGAGTGCGAGTGAGCAAGGAGCGGCCGCATGCCATCTACTACACCTGTACACGTGTGGTGCCGCGGCGGACGGGAGTGGGCGCCGGGGTGGCGGAGGACGGCGTGCCAAGCTGGAGAGAGCAGAGGGACGCCCAAGAGAAATGCATCCCCGGATTGTCCGTCATTTGCATCGGCCGAGGAGAGGCAAGGCGGGAAAGGAAAAGAAAAGGATGCATTACAGAGGAAGATCGTACA
>NC_051415.1:11506013-11506134 GCF_015228065.2 Penaeus monodon
GGGGCCCCCCTACAAGTGGTTGGGGCCTGCACCAAAGCCCCCCCCTTGTGGGGCAACATCGGGGAGGGTGGCAGGGGTGGCGTCTACAGGATTTGTTTGCCTGAGAAAAAACCCTAAGCAA
>NC_051415.1:11507571-11508097 GCF_015228065.2 Penaeus monodon
TACACACACACACGTACACTAATGATGATAGAAACAGAACGTCAACCATTCCGACTCATTTAACGTCCTTTCTTATATTAATTCCCCCACCCCACCGGCCGCAACCAGAATCAGGTTAACCATTAGTATGTAAATACTCATACATTAGGGAATAAATCTTACCGATAACATTTACAGTAAGTGATCCATTTACTGCCTCCCCATAATTAGAGGCCCTTGATGATTTAATTTCCCTGCTCACCGAACACGTGTCTTCTTGCCTTTCCGTGATTGACCTTTAGGAAGACTGGCGCTTCCGGTGAATTATGTCACAAGGTGTATCTCGCTGCAGGAGGATGGCAATAGATGGAGTGTGCAGATATTGTTATGAACTTGCATAAAGTGAACCCCCGTATGTGCAACTCATGCAACTTTTCATGTCATCGGGAGTTTGAAGTTACATTGGCTCTCATCAGTGAAGCACGATTTGCATGGCAGTTATGATTCATACCTTCCCCGCCGCGGACATAAAATATGTAAGCGTGTG
>NC_051415.1:11509010-11509141 GCF_015228065.2 Penaeus monodon
CATTCTAGTCATTAGCAACAGGGACTATGCAAAATAGTGTTTTGACGCCCCCCCACCCTTCGCGGTACTAACGTGTAGATGTGTAGACTGTATAGGCTCGGAATTGTGTGTGTGTGCGTTTGCACGTGTAC
>NC_051415.1:11510719-11510973 GCF_015228065.2 Penaeus monodon
TCCAGTACACTGTTTTGCATAGTCCCTGTTGCTAACGTCCGGAATATCAGTGAAGTAATCCACACCCACGTGTGTAGATTACTTCACATAGTATAATCTTTAACCTCAAACAGACAGCTGGAGATTGTAAATTATCTATATTGACATTGTATATTTTATTTTGGAATTAATTTCACTTCATCTCACAACCTTGTTTAAGGGAAACGATAACTAGTATTTCGAATGGATTCTCTTTATCTCGTCGCTTTACTTCG
>NC_051415.1:11511539-11512092 GCF_015228065.2 Penaeus monodon
GTAATGATAGAGGGTGATGAATAATAAATCATTCATCCAATCATATACGAAATATCATTAGCACCGTCTATTGTATGTACTAAAAACAATGAACTCGATATGGAATCAACAAAGAGATGCAACAATTCGTGTATCCTGTAAATTTATCTGTAATGACACTTTGCACCAACAATACAGCTTTTCACACAAACACAAGAAAATGGCTTCCTCCAAATCTGCCTTGCAGATTCCTGCAGAAAAATGCAACTTTTCTTGATTGGAATAATTTTCAAGTCGCATCCAATTTCAGGTAAATAGTTATCTGCAAAATGAATAGATATCTTGCAAAGATCATAGGCATATGTGACAATATAGATTCTGAGTTGATACAAACAGTGGTATGAAATCGAGCGGAATTCATACAAGCATTGTGCTTACAAGGGGTAGGGTAGCACTATGGTAACGAATATTTTGTGGCATGTTCATATTTTTTATGTAATGATTTCTAATAGTATATCTATATTCTTAACACAAAACAGACAGCCTAATAGCAAATTGTATTTTTCTATTTTGA
>NC_051415.1:11514585-11514789 GCF_015228065.2 Penaeus monodon
ATAATAATAATACTCCTATTCAAATATCTTCTATTTTTGTAATAATCCTCTGAAGACCTGTGAAGCTTTGGTATAAATAATATCGTTTTCTGAACTGACGACAAACGAGAATCAAAACATGACAGCGATGACTGATTGTCCATCTGTGAGCTATTCTGGTATTCATTACTATTTTGAATTGATTAGGGTATAAATACTTTGTAA
>NC_051415.1:11515353-11515493 GCF_015228065.2 Penaeus monodon
TTTCCTTAGGTCTTTCACCAGCTATACTTCCTTCAAACACCTTCACCAACTTGTTTCCACATAACACATACCCAGTGCAGCTCTTTTTGGATTTAAATTTCCTTTACATCAATTGTCTCTTTTCTCCCACTGTTGACAAC
>NC_051415.1:11515640-11515707 GCF_015228065.2 Penaeus monodon
CACCTTTTTTCTTCTTCACACTCTGACTCATTCCCGCTTAACAGTTCTTTTCCCTCTGCCTAAAGGT
>NC_051415.1:11515805-11517189 GCF_015228065.2 Penaeus monodon
TTTTTTTTTACCATTTAGAGAGATATTCACAACACCACCTTGTCTAGATATAACCATAACCTTTGTCTTCTTTACAGTAATCTTCATTCCACATTTCTGTGATACCTCATTTACCTCATTATTATCTGTAATCCGTTCTCAGTTTCAGCAACCATACCTTGATCATCTGCAAACCTTACATCTTTTAATAATTCTCCTCTAACATTCACTCCTTCATTGTGATGTAATCCTTCTGCCATCATCCTCCCTGTATAAATTAAAAATAACAGAGGGGACAGCCTTGTCAGACTCCTCTACCAGTTGCGCATAGATCTGATTCTTCATCCATAATTCTAACCACTGCTTCTTACATCATATACAAATCACAAATCAATATTCTATCACGCCAGTCAATTTCAAGGTCTTTCAAAATGTCCAGCATCTTAACTCAGACCACCCTATCAAAAGCCTTCTCACAGTCCACAAAGCAGACTATATAGAGTTCCTTTTTACAGAGCATACGCATGACTCCGATTGCGTCTTTGGTACCACATCCAATCTGAAAATCAAATTGTGTTTTTCTGATGTAATTCCTAGCCTTTCCTCCTAATCTTGTATTCAGTACCCTGAATAAGATATCCGACGCATGCGTAATTAGGCTGATGGTTCTGTATTCCCTACAAGTAGTTGCATTCATTTTCTTTGGTAAATGTATCCTGATTGCCTTTGTGAATTCTGCTGCCCAGAGACCTTCTTCATACATTCTCTTGCATATTTTGGCGAACCTAAGTTCGACAAAACTCTGCTAGTATACCATTCACACCTGCATATTTTCTATTCTTTAAATACTTTGTTGCCGCCGTAATTTCGCTGTCTAATAGCTCTGGGCCTTTACAGTCATCATCTACCTCATTTTAGTTCCTTATTTCAAAAATCTCCCTCAAAGGTTCCCTTTCACTATCATATAACACTTCAATGTATTGCTTCCTTTTATCCTTGATGTCATCTTTGTATGTCAAAAAGTTTTTATTCTCATCCTTAATATCACTCCCGCTATTACTTCCCTATTGTGTTATGTTAGCTGTCTTACTATATCATACAACAGATATGATCTACCCTTTCTGTCTAACTCTTCCAGATCTTTACATTTTCCTTCCCATCACTCTTCCCTTGCCTTGTCTGTTTCCCGTCTCAATTTACTCTTTATACTTTCTGTTGCCTTTCTCAGTTGCTATATTCTTCCACATTCTCCTTTCATTCATTTTCTTTGCTGCTTTACCTTTTCTGTATCCAGTTTCAGCCTTTGCACTTTCCAACACTGCCTCTTTCTGTGTATTGCAGTATTGCACTCATTGTTTTTTTCACTTACTTTATTCTGGAAACTCTCAGCTCTTTTCTCCATTTC
>NC_051415.1:11517296-11517641 GCF_015228065.2 Penaeus monodon
TACTATACCTTTGTCGAACCAGGATATAGTCTATATGGAATATACTAGCGTCTCCTGTTTTTTATGAGTCTGCGCCTTTTTTCATGCTCAAAACAAGTGTTAGCTACTACCAGTGATACTGTTCTAATCATCCGTTATTATTAAATCATCCTTTCCCTTTTCCGCATCGTTTAATCCATTTTTATTCACCTCTCTTTTGCATTCTTCCTTTGCATTCTTCTTACATTTCAGGTTCCAGTTCTCGTACATCCATTTGGTTGTTGGTCATGTGCAGAGCCAATACTGTTTCCTACTAAGTCTGCACTTTTTCTGGGAACAGCCCACTTAACCCCTTTCAACATTGCT
>NC_051415.1:11519412-11519548 GCF_015228065.2 Penaeus monodon
GTTTAAATCACCTAAGTGACATTGCGATATCATAATCTGTAAACAGATTGGTAAAGGAGTAAGCGTTTTGTAATCTCATTTACATGTATTCTCGTTAAAACGGCAGGGTGCACAGACGTAAAATAATCTACCTACT
>NC_051415.1:11521492-11521787 GCF_015228065.2 Penaeus monodon
GAGAGGGAGCCACACACACTAATTAAAGAAACAGGCTGGTTATAAGTAAAAATAAAATTCCTTTACTTAAGGGCGTCCAGCATGATTCTAATCGGAAGAGTTAGGATGTGTTTTGTGGGAGTGAAGGGGGACTTCAGGATCTCGGTTCATTCTGCCTCTCATTTCCAAGTTACAGTATTATTACGGTATTACAGTGTTAAATCAATGCATCATCTCATTAATTTTGGACGAATAATTGTCAAGTGGACGATATGCATCCATAATTTGCTTAGAGAAGCGTCCAATCGGTCAAAGT
>NC_051415.1:11521831-11521926 GCF_015228065.2 Penaeus monodon
TCTCAAGTAAATGTCACTCGTATAGGGTATCAGTTAATTTTACTGAAATATGGCAATTATTGGGAAATCTAATTTTCATTTGTAAATAATTACGC
>NC_051415.1:11522074-11522460 GCF_015228065.2 Penaeus monodon
GTCTCAATTAAGGTCAGTCGTTTTAAAACGACAGGAATGAAATTTGAATCCATAACTTTAAAATTCCTCGCTAATCACCGAAAGCTGTGGCGTGTCGCGTTGTGGAAATTGGTTAATCGAGCACAAGCAACTGCAAATGTGCTTTGAAATGAACAATAAAAAACATGATCTGCCTATCTAACGTAAGTACTCTAACCGAAACATGAACTTACTTACCGGAATGACGATAAGTGGAATGCTAAAAACGTCGTTTGACAAATTTCATGAATCATAAACAGGCAATAAACCAGGTACTACACACTTGCAAATCAATTTTCAACCCTACAATTTTAGTACGGATGAAAAGGAGGACGAGATACGTTGAAACATGAAATACCTATCAACCT
>NC_051415.1:11523180-11523286 GCF_015228065.2 Penaeus monodon
GGTTCAGGGTTGGGGGGGGAGTGTAAGGGTGAGGAGTTAAGGGTGGGAGAGCGGAAGGAGAGGTACGTGGGTGGGGGTGATACACTAGAATTTTTACTCTGGTTGG
>NC_051415.1:11523360-11525319 GCF_015228065.2 Penaeus monodon
ACACACACAGTCTGGGGCAAACCCTACAGCAGCGGATCAGTTGCCCACCCATGCCCCTTGAACAGAATCTGAAGCAAATGTCTCTTGCTTCATCTTACGCACTTCATGTAACTTTTTGTCACTCGATCAGATGTAGGTAACATATGTTCTCCGGCACCTAATATAACCAAAAACTGGTGGACACAGTGGCTTGGGAACACTATCGGGCTATATAACGATTAAAGATTGCATATGGAGTATGTGTATCATGGTTGTGACGTTATCACTGTACAAGCTATTCTACGAGGTATCCCATATGTTCTCACTTTTTTACCTTGTTACATTTTCGGATACACAAACTTGTATCCAGATAAAAATACAGGTAGTAAAGATCACGACGTTTAATGTGACGTTCAACATGCACATCAGGTATCAAAATGTGATTTGGAGCGTTTTGGTCATCTTTACCATCACCGCATGCATATGTGATGTATGACTAACGTGAGCGGGAAATAGCTGATTTGTCCGTATTGTACGTGCGATGAGCACATAATTTTTCCTCGTGTGACCGCCTTGGTAAGGATCAAGAGGCTTGGGATGGATAGATCTGGTTTATCCGTTTTCTTTTCAACTATCATACATTAAGAGGTTGTGGACAGGACTATTTAATCGCATGCTTTTGGCATCGCTGGCTGCAAACAATGTGTTTCTTATTATTTATGTAAGTTTATATCCTGTGGATTCATCTGTAGAGATTTCTCTGTAGTTTCATACTCATATATAAGTAATATCTAGTGATGCAAAACAATTGCTTGATCTGGGGCTTCTCAAGTAGCACTATTTCAAGAAAACATGCTTGAATGCTACTATAACAATATTCCTAATCATTTTTTTTTCATCTTTTTGTCCGTTTGTACTTACCAAATCACTTTACAGGGGAAGTAATATAAGTAGGTTATCATGGTGTTTGCATTCAAATGCACCCCGTAGTGACGGTGTTTGGATAGTGATTCCTTTCACATATATATCGAGGAATTCTGTATCCTCTTGGGTGATTTTCAAAATGAAATTTACAACTGAAAAAAATACAGCATTATAATCGTTAAAGGGGAAAGCGGTGTTCATATATCCCTGATTTTTCTGCTCTCGTAAACACAATTGAATTTTAATTCTTCATATTCCAGGAAAGAGGCTTCAAATTATCGGCAACATGAGTCAACGTGGTAATAAGTTTTCCGAAAAAATAATTTTTATATTTTTTTATTTAGGAAGTCATCACTATTCGATACCGTACAAATCCAGTTTTCCATTTCCTTATGGTTCTGGTAAGGAGGGGCAGAAAAAAATAGGCAATATTTATAGTAAGCGACAATTGGGCTATTCCCAGCCGAACTTTGCTCCTACCGCTATGTTTTACTGGGCGTGGGTGGACATTTCCCTACATGTGGCCATTACCCTCCTTGTGTTTATATACCACATAATCCCTTCCAGCCACTAACGATTAAAGCTGCTGTGTTGTTTAAGTTTACATAATATTATCTTATATTTCTAATTACTTCTTTTCACTACTTCGGATATGAAAGAAACAAGGACTATCATTTATAAGCTATTAAATTATATATTTATCTGCTATGATAGCTTTTTACCAAATTGCAAGTCCGTGAAAAAATGTTTTATTTACAATAAGCATTTTGTCCCAAAACTGACTCAATTTATGCTTCATTTCTCGTCCATCCTTAATAAACCTGACAGTATCCGGATGCTAACCTAGGCGGAAAGGAAAAGTGGGTTCTCCTCATCTGGCACCCCAGCATCTGTGTAATTTAAGTTAACCTCATTCCTGGCAATAGAAAATACACTTAATGTTGGCCACTGTTCAGCTGACCAACAGATCGTAATTAGTGATGAGTAAGAGAAAATTATAAAAAATTTTTCCTTATTCCCCTCTTATAGTGTGAAAAACAGTAACACAACTTTAGA
>NC_051415.1:11525653-11526355 GCF_015228065.2 Penaeus monodon
ATGTAATGTTAGATATAATTAATCTAATTCATAACCTTTAACAGCAAACTATAGGCTGGGAAATGCCTGCCAGTCCAAAGGAGCGGCAGGGGAAATGTACGCTAGGGTAAACATTTGACTTCTGTAGTGACCATTGTGACAATGGCCCATGATAAAGTGTAGGGTGATGCTGAGCTGGTTGAATACAATATAATAAGTAAAGTTATAAACTGCTGATACTGGTAGAGTACAGTATAGTAACTAAAATTGCTTATTGACAATTTTTCCAATTTCATTTACAATATGTTTCTTATGAGTGTTTCAGGACAGCATCTGCACCTGATAATCACAATATCTTAATTTTCCATTTTTAACACGATTCAAAGTAAAACTGCACACCATTTCTTTATGATCAATAAAAGTCTTAGTATGCTTGAGACTATAATATCCACATACAATATATAGCTGCTTGTTTACCAAAACAGATATAGTAATATGATTATCATCGAAATTGCATGATATCCCTGTTAATAAAAGAGCTACTATATGCTTATAATGTAAATAGAAAAGACTTGTGAAATGTCATTAGTCACATTATTAAAGTACAAAGAACATAAAAAATATACTTTTCCATACTTATTTTTATAAAGAGAACTAAAAACTTAAAGCACTGCACTTCAAAGAAGGTAATTAAGTACAAAATGGTTTTAAGGATACTTACAG
>NC_051415.1:11526382-11526941 GCF_015228065.2 Penaeus monodon
GTATCTTTAAGAACCTATTTTTACAATATACTGAATCTAAAGTTGAACTCTGTAAGAATGTACTCTCTTACTGGTAAATGTGAGTAACCCTCATAAAATTTTAAACCAATATTTTTTGTAGCACCAGTTGTAAAAATTCTTCCTGAATATTATGTTCAAGATCTAAGTTCGTTATAGAAATGTCCACTGATTTGGCAAGTCCTGAAGGGGAAGCACTTACTGACCTAGGTTTGTTTTCATTATCAGTCTAAATCAGACTAGAACTACTGAAAAAATATTGGGAATGCTGCATAGTACCTGACAGTATTTGTATTTACAATTGGATATGAAAAAGAACAAACAGATGTTCTTTTCCACATGTCAAAAGACACACTGAGAAGCACCATCTCAGATATAATGTAAGAACTGAAAAAACTCTAGTTACATAATATGTGAATTTCTGATGAATTAAAGCTTGAAATAACAGAATATATTTCCAGAAAGTAACCCACTTTCTTATTACTCATGCTTCCTGCAGTCAATAATACTGTATTCCGAAATATCACAAGGTTTACTTGAG
>NC_051415.1:11527007-11528750 GCF_015228065.2 Penaeus monodon
GAGCATCATTTTAATGCTTACATTAGTTGCAATATCCTAGTGCCAACTGATACATGAAATACAACTTTCATATAAAAATTATAATAAGAAACTTGGCACCATCATCATTTTAACCAGAGTACTATACTATATAAGTTCTAATACATTTCATATAATTTGATGAGCAAATACCTACTCAGATATCACAGTTATGGGTGCATTATATATGTTACCACTTCATACTGCATGCATACTATGTGCAACAACACCTAAAATCCCTAAAAAGGAGTGAATGAGTATAACACACTCATGCCCTAATACCTAAAACACACAAGAAAACTGATATTTATATACTTACTTGTGAAAATGTGCATACATTACTACCTTCTTCAACATTTTCTTGTGACAGCTGACTGCCATATTTGTTGTGGGGTGTTACAGCATTTTTTACCCTAACATATGGAATAAATCTAATTTTAGTTTGAGTACTTATATTATAAATATTTTTCCCAGTCATTTAACTGAAAACTGTAATGAGCTATGTATGAGCTGCCAGTTTTTTTCACAAGATGAAAAGCTACAATGTCCTTTGTTTCAATTTAACTATGATCATATTGAAAACTGTAATGCATTTGCCTATAAGCAAAGTTTTTGCAAATGAGATAAAATGTACTTTGTTTCAATATAATCAGAGTTAACAAATCACAAAAGAGAAAATTCACCCAGTAAAATTTAGAAACAAGGTACTTGAGTTGGCATAACATCAAGAACACCATTTTGAAATAGTCACAAGCAATAAAACATGGACTTGCAATATCTTCATATATTACATTATACTGGGTTTACTGATCATCACACTGAGATTCTGTGAGAATACTTTGATTTGGCTATAATGAGGTTATAACATTTTTTCTTAAAATTTTTGCTTTGTTAATGGTCTCCGTTTTGAATTCTTATTACTTTTAAAACCCTGACTACATTACCAGACTGAACGACTACTTCCCTGGCAGATTCTGTACAAACTAGACATTTCAAGATTCCAAGATGCAGTGGAAGTAATCCCAAAGTTGCAGGATATGGTCATCACTGTGTATGAGAAAAGATTTACAACTTGTGCTTACTTCTTAGTATGTTCAAATGTGAACGTGGGTTTGAAGTTTAGTTCCTGAACATATGTGGCACACATTTACTATATTTTCTCAGTGTCTGTAAAGTGGAAATTGCTAAAGGTTTATCTTCACTTCCTTTGCTATATAAAAGTTTTCTGTATGGACACCTATTTTCATGAAAGCCCATGGTATTGTTTCATAAAAAACAAAATAAGTTCCGAACTATTTCTGCTCAAGAAAGGTGATATCATATTTTCTTAAATCTAGACAAGTGAAAAAGGAAGTCATAGGTGAAACTTTGATGGATTCCATTATAAATTTTGTGTATGAAAGTGACTGCAACTTGTGCAAATATCTTATAACACACATATATATTTTTTTGTGGAAGCACCTCAGTTCATTTGGGAAAATGTCTTTAAAGACTTTGTTTTTTGCTTTTCATATATCAATTTCAATGCCAAAATACAGTAGGTAGCCACTGTAAATTGCTCTAATATTCACTGTATGCTATCATGAGCAAAAGTATTATGATATCAAAACCATAGGTTATCGATTAATGTATTGCTGTTCTGAGTAGTTTTTGTGAAAAAGTTTAACAGCTCCTAGATATTTTCTGGCATAAGCATGCAACACTGATAAGATGACAAGTCACATA
>NC_051415.1:11529275-11529449 GCF_015228065.2 Penaeus monodon
AAGAGGGAGGGGGGGCGAATCACTTGGTGCCTTGAGTGTGCACTGGAATCTGCAGGTTACAGCTCTGAAGATGTTGACAGTAGCATGTTGTCATCTGGTCTACTTATTCCAGTTACTCAGTAATACTAAGGTCTGCTTGAAGATTACTGTTAATCAAAAATAAGATTTACCCTT
>NC_051415.1:11529728-11530028 GCF_015228065.2 Penaeus monodon
CCAGTGGGTTAATGTTACAGCTGGATTTATTAAGGATGTTACCATTTATACATCACCTAATTTTTCTGTGCTAAGTCTTATTAAAAATTCATATGATCCCTATTACATGTATCTTCTTATTTGGAAATATTTTTCCATATTGAATGAAGCATGATATTGTGATGGTAATAATAAATATTGCTGTTATTCACTACCATCAGTCTTGTGGCTCAGCATCATCAGCTCCATCTTTCAGAGTTCTTATCTGTCAGTTGTCAACTTGTAGTATTTGAACGTTTACCAAAGTATGGAGACCTTATT
>NC_051415.1:11530453-11531159 GCF_015228065.2 Penaeus monodon
AGCCACACACCTGTCAGAGTGCTCACTCAAGTAAGGTAGGCATTCAGCAAAGCACCTGTATCAAAGAGGTTAAAAGTAATGATTATTTCTTTTAAAATCTGTATTGACACACAAAAAAGGAAGGTGCTTCTTCAGTTTTAAAAGATTGATGGATATTCCCATTACACCATGACTAAAGGTTGAAAAGCTCAAGGTTTCTTCTCCAATACATATTTCAAGAAAGCTGATATGCATTTATGTATGCAAAACCCCCATTTCCCCTTTTCTTAATACTTCCTAATGTAATAAAGATTCTATATACTGACCATAAATTTGGGAAGTTGATCTCTTCATGTATTTTGATTTCCAACCTTTGCCATTTCTAGACCCATTCATGCACAAATAGTTTATATATTAATAGACTTACCCTTAAAGCATTCAATGTATTCCCATGTCTGAAAGATTGCTAGGTAGTGGCATTTATTTGTATCCTGTGGCCCATTATTGAGAGAATTGTGTAAATATAATAATTTAAGACTTTATTACTGTTCCTGTTTCTTTTTAAAACCTGGAAAATGTCGGAAAAAACTTGCCAATCACAACTTCAACAGCTAAGATTCTTCACTCTCGGACAAAGTGTCATCGTCAGAATCCAAATCAGAGGAATCAGAAGTCGATTCGTCTTGGTCTGAGTCGTCACTTGAGTCCTCATCACTGGAGTCGCTAG
>NC_051415.1:11531223-11532279 GCF_015228065.2 Penaeus monodon
TATATGAATGAGGTTTGATCTTCTATGGTTATTTAACATATCAACATTCTCATCAAATTCATTTTCATTGACCCCCAGAGCTGCTCCATTTTCTATGATGGTCATGTCTCCCATATGCGTAGCCAGATTATTCATGTTGTCAACGGGGCTATTGGCACTTTCCTCCTCTAGGACAAGGTGAGCAGCAGCTTCTAAATCTTCCAGATCAAGGCCAACATCTTTCTTGGCTATATTTACCTAAAATGATAGTTTGAAAAGTATATATAGAATATATTATTTGCAAGGGCAACAGATTTAAATGGAACTGGAAAGGAAATCAAGTGAAATTATTAAAATCAGAGAGGTCATTTGAATAAAAAT
This sequence comes from Penaeus monodon, assembly GCF_015228065.2. NCBI lineage: Eukaryota > Metazoa > Arthropoda > Malacostraca > Decapoda > Penaeidae > Penaeus > Penaeus monodon. Next base: position 11,531,584 of record NC_051415.1, read on the forward strand.
AATCTTAAGTTGCACATAACAAAAGAGGTCATTCAACCTGATCAAACGACAGATTATTCAGTATCTATTCTCTTACCATGATTTGATGTTTTATAAATGAAAATACAAACAAGATTTTTATTTTGTGAATTAAGATAAAAGTGACAATAAAATGTCAGGGATGAGACATTTTTTCAACTGCTTAAACATTACAAGAACAATTTATCCTTCAATTCAACTGATAAAATGCTTGATATTTCAAGTTTCAACAAAGCAAATTTCAGTCTGACATTGGAAGATCTTGGCTTTTAACACTAACAGAATTATCTCACATATAAAACAATAGAGACAGATTTACATCAGATAGCAAAGAAATAATAATAATAATGGTAAAAAGCAAAGAATGACAGATTTGCACAGATCAAATAAGCCCTATAACACCAAAACTACTATTTTATGGTCAGATTCCTTTCAGGACAAGAAAAGAACTGAGAAATATGCCTGCACGATGGGCTCAGGGAGAAAATTTATAATGGAAATGGGGTAGGGGGATGGTATGGTAGTGTGCCAGACAGTACAGCGACGATATGGATCTCAGTCACAGTGACAGGCAGAAAAATAATCCACCAGTTTTTTGGCAGCTTGTGCTCATTTTTGGTGAAAAGGACTCTTATGTGCTAAATGCTGAAAACCACAGCAGAATAGAACTTCAGAGGT
>NC_051415.1:11532326-11532628 GCF_015228065.2 Penaeus monodon
AAAAATGAAGGAAAGAGCATGAACCAAAATATATAGCAAGTTAAACAAGTAAATATAAAAAGAAAAATGCATCCAAAACAGACCTTTTTTAGAGAATCTGCCAAACTTATCAACTTCTCATTCTTCACTGTCTGAATCCACGTGCAGTAGTCCGTGATATAGAGCTGGTTGAGGAGGTATCTTGGCTCTGAATTATTGAATTCTCTTTGTATTTCAAGAAGACAGTGTAACACCTTTTTTCTTCCTGTTGAGTATACAAAAGATTGAGTTGCCAGGATTTGCATTTTTTTTTATACTTATTA
>NC_051415.1:11532994-11535388 GCF_015228065.2 Penaeus monodon
CCTAAGGCATAGCAACCACTTACCTAAAGACAAAATTTGGATAGTGTCTTTTAAAACTTCCTTAGACAACTGCCAATTTCTTATTAGAGGATATATGAGCGAACGACACATGCAACTGGTGACAACATCCTTCAGGTGTGTAAAGGACTGAAAAAGATATTCAAAAACTTAATTCAAAGTAGAGCAAAGTAGAGCACAATAATAAGGGTATGTATCACAAAATCTCTGCAATGTGACTAAACACAAAAGACATGTTCCCACATATATGCTTGGGCTAATTGTTCACAAAAAGATTCAACAATGGTAGATAATAATGACTATTACTTACATCAAGCCACGAGAGAGTAGCACTTAGTTTTGCAATGTTCCATGCTGACTCAGGACAGTTCTCTCCCAGCGTTATCCTATGGTTGTAGCACCAACTATACAGAATGTCCACAAGTCCAAGATAAACTATGGATCTGGATCCTTTATCCAAAAGATGTTCTTTCCGTGGAAGCTTAAGAAGGTCTTCTTTATCTACCTCATTTAGTTCCACTGTTAATGAAAGAATGCACATATCTCTAATACTGTCAATATATATAATATCTAACATATTATTCTGGCATGTTTATAATAACCATAAAATAAAAAACAAACAATGGAAATCAAACAGCAAATTGGAAAAAATATAATCAGTAAAAGAAAAAAATTACCTATATATATATACAATGCCTTTATTGCCTCCTCTTCAGATTCCAATGTATGTAAATGATATGCACATATTTTTTTTTCAACACAGTGTTTATGTGTTACATAAAACGTGAATTAATCTTGGTGACCTCAGGTTTTGTAAATTTTAACAATAGATTTCCTCAAACTATAAACAGATGAGAGACCTCGTAATTCATAAAATAGAAAATATTTCTTCCAGGACCTACAACCCCTCTAAGTTAGTAAGTTAGGGGATCACCCTCAAGAATGGAGGTGGTCCAGGGCTGAGCCAATACCTGATGCACTGCCATGATCAGACACCTCGAAAAAGTCACTGACTCAATGACACCAAATAGATGGGACCATCCTCAAAAGGTTAATTCTGATGTACTCTGGCAAAACCCAATAGTCATTCATACAGAAAATTCATTGTATTAGTAAGAATAACAGAGCAAATTAGAAATTACTAATATCAAAATGGTAGTAAAATGTTGTTGATGGCAAGCCTTATGTAAAGTCACATAAGTATAGCAACCAGCTTTATATTTTTAAATAATCTAAAATATAAAAATGCAGTAATTTAGCAAACAAAACTGAGACATCTGTAATAAAAAAATAAGAAAATGAAGATATTTATTTATCAAAATCAGGACAATGGTAAGCTAAAAAAAAAGAGATGTAAAACCAGGTATATAAACTTATAACCCACCTTCATCTGAGGTAACGCTGTAAAATTCAGGTATAAACTCAAGGTACTCTCGGACTGTATCCATCTCAAAGTAATCCGCAAGGTAGTGGTCTTCATCAAAAACACTCTGCTCACAGGCAATGCGTTCCTTCCTTCGAGCACTTGCTGATTTGTTGTCTGGATCTGCTATATCAATGACACCCTTCAACTCATTCTGGAATGGGGAAAAAAAGAAAAAGAAAAACAATAATTCTGACATAGTACAGATGGAGTTGTAGAGTGAAGTACAGGAAATGACTATACGAAGAGAGAGGACAGAGGCCTCAGGGAAAGTGAGCAAAGGATGAGATGGTGGATGCACTAGTCTCAAAGAAAGTTCAGAGGGAGAACCTGTGAGCAGTGTGAGGGGAGAAGCCACCCAGGAAAAGACCCAAATTTCTGCCTACCCTAAGTAAATGGGTGGTACAATGTTTGATATATGAGAAACATCAATAAAAGGGGCAGTAGGATTACTACTGCCCTGAACACCTAAGATACATGAACTAAAAATTTTCAACTCACCTGTAGTGCAGTAAAGACACCTGTGTCCTTGTTGGCAAAACCATACTTATGCCCTGCTGTAACCACATTTTCATCAGGGAGCGTTTGCTCAAGAAACCAATCAATGTTTTCTTCCTCATCTTCATTGCCTGCTTCATCATCATCCCCTGTTGACATATGATACCATTTTAAAATTTTAATTCTAACAAATTATAAACCATCCCACATAACTTAAATTTCTAACTAAACCATCCCACACAACTTTGAATGCTGGCTATTCTACTCACAATTTGTTGCCTTTTTCCTTCTTTTTATAATTTTAGGGTACTGCATATCACTTGCCTGATCTAATGGTTATCCAGAAACTTATTAAAAGAGCTAAGTATCACAGGTGGATCTATGCATATACAAGAGAGCACATAACTGCATGTGAGCAGGTTTTAGCTTGTGCATGATAAAGGAGGAGTAGGACA
>NC_051415.1:11536344-11536785 GCF_015228065.2 Penaeus monodon
TCCCAGGGGCAATGAGTTAATATTGGGATGAATAACTGCAATTAGTTTCGAAAACCAGAAGACCTGAGTATTTTCAGTAATTTGAATCGGTATTAAATTGAGAGAAATTCACCATAACATCCACATTCTACAACGCTTAATAACAGGTTATGTTTCTATTTTAGGTAATTATTAAAGTTGTTTAATCCACTAACAATGGGTGAAATTTATGGCAGCCAAGTGAGGACCGGCATGCCATAGGGTGTGTTGCTCTGTGCCTGGGTGTTTGTCTGACTTGCGATCAGGTACACAGGACCCTAATCTCAGCGACCGAGACATTGACTTGTGACCTGATAAAGCATTTCCCACCATCTGTCCCTATTTGCCATGACGTAAGAGCATGTCACCTATCACCAAAATGGTTATGATTCTTATCCCTTTATTGACAGTGGAGTTGACATC
>NC_051415.1:11537441-11537901 GCF_015228065.2 Penaeus monodon
CTTCAATCAGAGGCTTCTTAACACTTGATGCTCCCTGAGGTGCCAATAAAGTGGTCAGCATATCCAGGTCCTTGAAATGCTCCCCTGGGACCTGCTTCTCACACTGGATCACAAAAGCGCCTTTGTCAGCATCAAACTTGGCTGTGTATCTCTCTAATTCACTATCAGTCAGCTTCCCTGAGAAGGTGAGTCTGGAATGCAATTAAGTAAGTGACCCTCTCTGTATATATACTAGATATCAATTTAACCAAAAAATGCTATTAATATATTTGGTTTACATAGTATCCAAATAGAAAAATATGCAATCTATTAATTCTTTTTTAGAATCATTTCGCACAATTATTTTAATTTATTGTACCATTTAAAGTGCATGAATGTAAGATAATTGATCTTGCCCAAGAACACACACATGAATGTTAACTTTTATGAAGCTGACCATAGTATGCAAAGATAACATTTC
>NC_051415.1:11537960-11539400 GCF_015228065.2 Penaeus monodon
GAGGGACAGTCTTAATCAATTCTGTGTTTAAATGCTCACTGCTTTTTGAGTGAAGCTTCTAAGATTAAAAAAAAATAACAAGTCTTTAAATTTCGTTTCGAGCACAATTTGATCAGCTCAGTAACTTTCATCTATATTTTCCTCAAGAACACTATACAATTCTGAACAAAGTACATGATCCGGCATAGGCCGCTCTTACATTACATGGAATATTCACATTTTCAAAGTAGGACTTTTTAATATATCTTTAACTGACAAAGCTGGAACAGCCTACATATATTTCAAAGTGGCATAAAGGGACACTGTGGATACCTACATCTAAAAAACTGCTAGGCTTATTTGGTTTCTACTTAATAACAAAGTCTTATTAAGCCACACTTGCATGGAAAGGATGATGAGAAGAAAGGACAGGGAACAAACTTTTACAAAATAACTTATTTTTAACTATAATTAAGCCTACAGTCTCTAATGATAAATGCAAATCCAATAGTACACCAAAATCATAATGTACATTATGAAAATGATAACACTGTCATAAAGCCTCTACTTACCTTAGATAATATGGAGAGGAATAAAATGTAAATGTATCTTCATCAATATTGACTTCAGCATCAGAAATTCTTGCATAAGGTGCAAACACTGTAATGATTATATGCTTTTCATCTTGTTTCACCTCAAACTTTGGTGTCAACATTTTCGTTTATTTTACTGTGGTTTTGTTTCTGGAAAAAAAGGAAACCATTAAAGAATAATAAATAATTGAACTAAATTAATATATAAATATGCAAGTCAATAATATATCAGAAATGTCTTTCTGTGCATACATTGTTTCTTTAGTGTCTTTGAATCTTATATAATAAAACAAAGTAGCTAAAAAGCTAATATCTTAAAGTGTAGAACTTTTTCAGTTCATATATAAGTCCAATATAGAATCTAGTAGAATACTAATATTAATCACATAAAAATTCACATTAACAATCATTTCCATACTCATTCTACATGTTAATATATTCTGTCATCATATCTGATATGATCAATGAAAAATAAGGCGTGGTCTGCTGCTTTCAAAGCAATTCTCCCAAGCTAATGATGTAAATCCTTCAATGCTCACTTTAGGTCTTACATGCTCATGTATCTCTGCCCAGACATTTAAATTTCCATTCTAAATGATAATAATTTAAACTTTACATAGAAAATGTGATGAGATGCCAATAAGCAACTTCTAAATGAGATGAATTGCCAATTTGACACTTCTAACATGTCAATTGCTTTTACATGACAGTGACTGCCTGGCAGCTGGGCTGGAGAGATTGGTCCTGGGTAGCAGGACCAAACATAAATAAAATATTTCACGTGTAAGTAGCTTGAAGTATACATGTCATGGTCCATTATTCTAGTGACTTCTCTTTTACACTTTACATACAGACTTCTTTGCGTCTA
>NC_051415.1:11539464-11539870 GCF_015228065.2 Penaeus monodon
TAAACAAAAGCCTTTATATCCAGGATGAAGATACTAGCAAGATTACATATCAGAAATTTTCATACACATACATAATATTAATATTGCTTCTCATTTACTCAAACTAACTGTATTCAGTTTATAATCAGACCTATAGGTGTAAATATAGACACCTTCAGAAAGGGTGTTACAAAATGTTAAATCAGTATCTTAACTTGCTTGAAGTCAAAGACAACATTTTCAAATGAACCCTATACAGTACCCCTTTGCTTCTAGAAAAGAAAACCTAACCAAAAATAGATAAAAGACCAGTGATCATCACAAATCACATGTAAACAGCTGTTCTGCAATGAAAGAAGGGTGTGGCTTTTGGGGAAATCGAGATTTGATGACTGTGTACATAAAATCAGAGACAGACAGACAAATC
>NC_051415.1:11539921-11541304 GCF_015228065.2 Penaeus monodon
CTTGACTAATAGATTTTAATATCTTGTGCTGCTGTCTTAATCTTACAGACACACTGCCTATAGGCTACTGCAGACACATATATAACAGAACAGTAAGTCTACAACTTGTATAGATATATCGTTTATCATACAAGGTGGAAAATCGTTAGCTTTTACAGAAGTACAGTTACCAAGAGATACTGTGGCCTCCACGCTTCAAACGCTACCATATATTCACACGTATTCAAGAAAGAACTTCTCCTTAAAAAACAAAACAAAAATGTCAGAGTACAAATGATGAATACCGCAGCATTGTTTTGGCCCATGCTGGATATTAAACAACCTAGATCTCATTTGGAAAGTGCTAGCTTTGCAATTGCAAGGTCCTAGGCTTGTGCCTGGTTAGCCACTATTAGGAAACTTACTAGGCCGCCCCTAAAGTTAAGAGTGCTTATTCACCTATGACAATGCCAAGCTTTTTCGGGAAGATGAACATCCATAATATGGTAATAACAAGTAGTTTTGGTGAAAGTTAACTCTATTTATAATTACGGGAATAAAATTCTGTTGTAACAGCCACTGCTGATGTTTTAGAAGCATTAACTGAAAGGCGTTACAATACTACCTACTTGTGCTTGATAACCTGAGGAAATTTTGGGTGAGAATGAAAGCTATAAAGATAAATAACACGCTTGTGACACGAAGAACGAGAGCGACATGAAGAACGACATCACAATCATCTAACTCATTTGAACTTTTTGTTTCACACCTACACTTACCTAAATTTTAGACCCCTTCCGCTTTCCTCGTAATTCCAGGACAGCTTCTCGTGACTTTGTTTGCTTAGTTTTCCCCCAAAAGGGCGTCACGTGAAGCCAGTGTTTACATGCCCGACGGTTCGTCTAAGGTGAATGCGGATCGAGCGGCGGGCGGAGGCGTGACGTCATCATGGCTTTCGATTTTTTTTTTAAATTATTATTATTCATGCTATTCTATTTGTTTAGAATGATGTATCACATTAAAGTGTCAATTAAAGATAATCGTGTTACGTGTAAGAACCAGAGATTAAGTATATTAGCAAGATAAACAAAGCAATTGGAAATGCTTTGTTGAATTCAAAGATTGTTGTACGGTTCATGCTTGTGTCAATAATTATTATGTATCTTTAAAGTGGGAGCGAGTTTAATATGGGGAAAAAAGATGAGAGATAACGAATGTACAAGATTTCAATTTCAGTATACAATGTATTACAAGGTTAGTTCCACACTTTTAATTTGTAGAAGATTCGCGAATTCCTTTGAAGCTATCTGTTTAAATTTCTTAAGAATCACACTACACTTTTCCCCACTGACTTCTTTGGAGGTGTTCAGTGTTATGGCTAAATTAGATATTTAGAAGGACGAG
>NC_051415.1:11541630-11543341 GCF_015228065.2 Penaeus monodon
TGTTACAAGATTCAAGCCCTTCACAAATACCTGCAATCTATAAACGCAGTAATTATGTTCCCGTTTCACTTTCCTAGGATGGCATCGCAGTGCCAGAGGCCCCTTCTCTTTCTAATGATATACAACTCACACCTGTTGGGCTTTTTATTTCATTTAATTAGGAGAAGTGTAGCAGTGCCATAGCCCCATTCTCTGTCATCAAATAAGGGAACAGTTTCGCTACCTTTAAATGATCAGCAGAAACTAGGAAGAATATAATGGCAGAGTAATGCAGACAAAGACAGGGCCATTGCCATTGATTGGTGTGGCAGGTCCCTCCACTCTTGCAAGAAAAAAATGTTACCCTGGTTAGAGAAATAAAAACTGTCCATTTTTGGTTCCTTCTGCGACCCCAATCAGGCAACGCGACCCTGTTGTTTTTTCCCCTATAAATATGCATATAAAACATTATTACTAAAGGATGTTTGTAATAGGAAAGAACAAGGACAATTAATATCTGTGTAAAAGAGTACTTCAAGGATTCTAAAAAGAGCAGAAATATGAAAGCACAGTTTTATCTCATTTATCATTTCATCTGTTATCAGATACTGATTAGAATCAAACGTTTCCTTCTAAAACAGTATTTTGTTGCATACCACATGTATGACAATCCTCAGGAAAAATAGCTTTATGGTAAGGCGACTGATTAATGAACCGATGGTGAATCGATTATGGATCAACTTTAAGAGTATCATTACGTAATGTTTTAGGAAATATATCTTATTTTGCTCGTAGTAACAATGAAGCATTATTAAGAAACTTTCCGAGGAGAGTTTAAAAGAAGTTACTGGTCTATTCTGGAACGAAAAGTGACATAACCAAGATATCTGTTGTGATACGGTATCTCCGAGATCAGAGTTTCTCTTATGCTGTCAAAATATTGCATGGAAATAATGGCACATGCAGCGTAGGTATTGGCCTATAGGACTGATAATCACACCAGACGGGTAAATAACTTCTGCTGTGCCTCACTTTTCTTACAGCACGCAAATTCAAGGATAAACGTAGGAGTTATAGCATCTTCTTGTCCAAGAAACTACTACCGTAGAGAAAGTTTGTATTTTGCCAAGTCTTCCGAGAATAAACTCTTGTTAGGACGAATTGGTGTCATATATCTAAGTGCTTGAAACAGCCACAGTAGCCACACCATTGTACAAACTCAAGAAGAAGGGGTAAAAAAAAAAAAATTCTTGTGGAGTTAGGAAACATTTATTCAGTAAGCCTGAATGATGGTTGCACATTTAAAACTTGGTGCAGCCGCAGCCCGTGTAATCTCTGAATCAAGTGACGTAATAGTGAAGCATTTTTCCGAGAACAGAGATAATGTGGGGGATGTGGTGGAATCACCTGTGTACCATCGATAAATTATTAAGTGGCTAGAAAGGATTCAATCAAAAAGCCGATTTTACTGGGAGTGACCGTTGCCATGAAAAAGGAGGGGAAGAAGCTCGAAATCAAATTCTTGTCAATAAATAACATCGTGTACTTGATGAACGATCAGTCACGTCACTGCGCTTATGGATGATGTTCTTGGTATTAGTAAGAGTAAGTGCATTATAGGATCTCACGACGTCCCGTAGCCACAAGGCAAAAATTCCACGTCGATCGTAGGCTGAGTCACTCATGGGACTTGGGCCTCTCGGTTGCGGAAGGCAGTTCCGAACACAACAGA
>NC_051415.1:11543759-11543823 GCF_015228065.2 Penaeus monodon
ATTTGTCCACATATTTCCCCCGCTTGTCCTGCCACAATATTGCGGTTTAAGCCTCATCATCAAC
>NC_051415.1:11543854-11544580 GCF_015228065.2 Penaeus monodon
AACCCGCACGCTGACAATAAACTTGATTGTCCAATAAAGCCGGTGGTATACGGCGCACGTGAATTACTCCCGGAATTTTTGTTTCTGTTTGCGAGTGTGAAATACTTTGCCAAATTCTTGTGTTTTGGGCAAAGTTTATGTAGATGTTTTCCCCTTTTTTCTACCTATTTTCGCAGTGTTAGTTTAGAGTGGATTGGTTTATGGCCTTGAAAATGTTTTTGTTATTGTGAGGGTAGCTATCTCCATCGTTTTTCCTACGAATTAACTTTTATCACGACTGCCACCACGGTGATTATAATTGCTTGAGCATTATCATTATCTTCAAAGTAGTGGTTTTTTCTAAATACAATTCTAATGGTTATTTTCACAATCTTTCAGGTTCTTGGTGAAACAATAAAACGTAGACACAGAAATAATGCAGATGCGGATGTACTCAACATTAAAAATCGGATATTCAAGAAACATGCTTAGGGGTATATTACAGTGAAACATTTTTGTGCTGGAATAAAAGTTTGGAATGGCCTGTTATGTATTTTTAGTGTGTTCGAAGCCTCACCATTTTGTCTCCTCGCAGCTAGATAGAAATAGTGCAGTTTACATTCCCACAACACATATGTTGTTGGTCCGGACTGTCCGATAATTACTTGAAGAGAGGGGGAGTCATCAGTAAAGCAGGGAGACGGCATACTACAAAGGGGAGATCGAGAAGATGGAATGTACCTATTG
>NC_051415.1:11549221-11549726 GCF_015228065.2 Penaeus monodon
TTGGACTTCACTTTTGCAAGGCCTCCGTTAAAAGTATATTCTGCAGGTCCCGGAAAAAATACAAATATACAAAAATATACCGGAAAATGTGTTCCCAATTTTCCCAAAAGAGAAATTAAAACACTGCATGCCAGCTATAATTTACATTAAAAATCATGCCTAGAAAAACATAATGATTTTTTTTTCACACTTATATTGCATGTATTTTTTCCCCGTTTTATTTTTCGAAGCTGGTAAAACTTCGATTTGACAATAAAAAGGTTTATTTCAATATCGTTTTTTACACGCATGAAATTGCGACTATAAGTATTGGTATGTTTTTAGCAACCTATCGTAGTCATAATGTATATTTTCGTATCTGCTACTGAAAGTTATAGTTTGGCATTTACTTTCCGAACTTCAGGAAGTAATATACTAAACGTAGAGAACTTGCTGTTCATGGCAAAACTTTTACTTTGAATTTACGATACCACTGTTTATTACAGGAAGGAATGTGATCGTCGAG
>NC_051415.1:11549856-11550171 GCF_015228065.2 Penaeus monodon
CTTATAGTTACACCAGAAACAATTATTTTATTCTCTGTTCTATGTAATTGCGCATATCAGTTTTCATTCTTATATAAGTGAAGTTTTCATCACAAAATGCTATGGCGGATACCCGGCGCCTTCTCGAGAACTGGTCGAGTGTGAAAGGCATCTTCGCTCTGTCTTTCGTCTTTGATTTTACGTACATCTTCCACCGGTTAAGGTCTGCTATTAATCTCTTTCCTCCCATATGGTCTGCTTCTTTATATCTAAGCATCTCCTTTTGTCCCATCTTCCATCAGTCTTCTACCTGGTCCTTTTTCCTGACGCGCCGTC
>NC_051415.1:11550212-11550604 GCF_015228065.2 Penaeus monodon
CTTTCCAATCTTCCTCCTTTCTCCCCTTGCTCCATTTCCTCGAGCCTTTTTAAACTGTATGACCCCCTTCCTGTCGCGCCCCGCAAGAAACTGTTGACGAAAGCCCGCGGGAACTATAGGAGAGCGCATTAAGATATCACGAAGACGGACAAATCCTCCGAATGGCTTTCCTGTTATTTGTGACGCCTGAAAAGAGCCTTGAAGACGAACCTCGGGGCGAGCACAGCAAGCGGGGCGAGCGGCTCTGGCGGCGGGAGGAGCGTTCGGCACGGGACCCGAGACGAACATCCGCCCGGGTTTTGTGCTCGGCGTTCCGAGTTCCGTCGGGCCCGCGGGGGTTGCCGGGGAGACTCTCGAGGCTTGGGGAATGTTGGGAGATGTCTTCCTGTGCC
>NC_051415.1:11550634-11550784 GCF_015228065.2 Penaeus monodon
ACACTTTTCATGGCGTTATTTTTAAAGATAATTTCCTCGGCCCGTCATTCTCCTCGTTCCCTTCCTATTTTCTTTTCTCTCGCGTTAAAAAGGATGAGAATCGATTTATGTGTCTCTGCGGCGGGTAAAGGATCGTTACGCAATACATCA
>NC_051415.1:11550804-11551212 GCF_015228065.2 Penaeus monodon
CCCGAAGACAACTTATGATGCAGTAAGTTGAATGAAATATGAGTCTGTACCTCATTTATATTTATTTGTTGGCTATAAATCTTACGATAGATGAGGGAAAGGAAAATGGGTTACGGGTTATCAAAACATGAAATCATTTAATATTATTTGAAAAGAATTTTGTGTTACAGATAGGTGGCTGGGGCAAAGTTATGTTTATGGCTCGTATTAGAAAAAACTTCTCTGGATCCATGGAACGATGTAATTACAATGCCTGCATTTGTGTGTTTGTTAAAGTAAAGAAGAAGAGAAAATATATAGTTTGCTAAACACAAACCAATGTCTAAATAAAATTTGAAGGAATATGAAATAACAAAGGTCTTCATCCCATAAACCCCATAAATTTTCATTTTCATCTCTTTAAGTTGT
>NC_051415.1:11551233-11551454 GCF_015228065.2 Penaeus monodon
TACGCAGCACTATAAATCCTACATATTATGATATATGCCAATATATCATTCGACACAGCATATTCTGAATGGCCTTTTGCTGATATTTCTATATTTTGCCCTTTCTATTGCCTCGTTTACTAGGTCTCCCCCTTTCATGCTCTCCCTGCGTTTCTATTTCTTTTCTTCTAACACTCTCTTTATTTTCCTACCTCCTCTCTCTTCTCTGTCTATCATACATG
>NC_051415.1:11551869-11552048 GCF_015228065.2 Penaeus monodon
CTCGGGCACAACATCTGTCCACCCGCTTGTTCGTCTTGGGGATTTATACGCAGCAAAACGCCCGACCTGTTTTTCCTGTGCTGCCGGAGAAGGAGACCCGCGCGCTGATAGATGGCAGCACTAGGAAATCGTTTTTGCACTGTGGTGGTTTTATTCCTTTTGGAGAAATACACAAAAAG
>NC_051415.1:11552248-11552384 GCF_015228065.2 Penaeus monodon
GGGTTGGAACTTAATGCTAATAAAAGCATTCGAATTAGCTTTTGCGTTATGTTCAGGAACTTATAAATTTCTATTACATCTATCAAAGGAAAATCAACTTCAATATTTCGCGACCTTTTATTCAGTAGTCAAAAGC
>NC_051415.1:11554413-11555683 GCF_015228065.2 Penaeus monodon
TCGACAGCATCCAAATCATCCAAATGTGTGTATGTTGTATCATTAACAGTGGAGAAGTGATAATAAAGTGGCCTGACAGACAATCGCAGCTTAAAAAGAAGATAACTGTGACCATAATACCAAGACACAACTCGTGGATAAAAAAATCTAAAACCAACAGAGAAAGAATTTGACCCAATCAGTGTTCCAGACTATTTTCAAACGGGATCGGTTCTTCGAAAACGAGACCGTGGATTGAACCCGTCCAGGCGCTCGATGGCGTTATAGCCTCTCCATTTCATCCGGCACATTGACCACTTGCCGCCTGGAGGTCGTGATAAATACTTGACTGTTTGTTATTGGTTTAGTACACGCTTCTTCCCTACTCTCGGGTACACTGGGAGGCATGGGGAGGTGCATCTGAGGCTGACTTCTAGATTTCTGGATGTTTGCTGTCCTCGACTTTCTCTTCCCGAGTGAGCGCCATGTCATGTAGAGGATCGCTTGTTACCTAATGGAAGGCTATTCAGTTAATCGGGTGAAGAATATGGAATACATTTCCATTAGACCAAACCTAAGTTTGGATTCATCCTACTTCAAGGAATTTTGGAAATGGATCCGGCGGGAAGAACTTGACAAAGACTGGGTACTAAGTCGTCTTCGGCAAGTTGAAATGCTTGTAGAATCCTGATTGACGAGCTACAGCCAAAGGAACAGAGAGATCGCAGAGGGCTTTTACACTGAGGCCGAGATAGGATTTGCTCCTATGCAAATGATCTGTTATTCCATTTGCAAGAACTCCGAATACTCTCTTTCGTCTCAGAATGAGTTGTGGAAACAGACGGCGATGCCATTCCTTTGAAGTTCGACGTTAGGCTAATAGCGAAGGAGAGAACTTTGCACTCGAGGAGAAAAGCAAGAAGTTGGTATTAGCTTAGCGTTGCAGGAGGAAAACGAGACCTGCAAAACACAAGTGTTGGCGTAGTTTTCGCATACCAAAGGAAGAATACCTTTGTTTTTACACACATACAAGAAGTACAGACGTATGCGAATGAATGAAACCAAGAAGAGATTTTACGAAAGAAAGGCCAATTCCAGGCTCAGTCCGAATACACTGCGAGGAGAAAAAGGCCTTTTGCTCAACAATCATCGCCTTAATATAACTGCATGGGCAGAGATAAATAATTATCAGGACTGACAGTTGTTTTATATGATTTTGACTTTCAACAATTACTTGACAGATATTTATAATAAGTAAATGAAATAGTTTTGAATGTAGTGGCTAAGAAAC
>NC_051415.1:11556235-11556323 GCF_015228065.2 Penaeus monodon
ATAAACATACATACAGATGCGCGCGCGCGCGCGGGTGTACATAAAGCAATAAAAAACTGATTGCGACTTCGCAATCATCAGGAGGTCC
>NC_051415.1:11556589-11556653 GCF_015228065.2 Penaeus monodon
AGTGAAGAAGATCAGTTAAAAGTAACAAAAAATACAAATTTCAATAAATATAAGAGGTGTACTG
>NC_051415.1:11556777-11557204 GCF_015228065.2 Penaeus monodon
AACTCAGATCTTCAGATCCGCATGACTAATCGAACCTCTAATCCCGCTTCAAACCCACCCGTCTGTATTCCTGCAAAATTGATAGGAATCTTGAAATCAATCCTCAAGACTTTTAGGAATATGCAATTACTACTTTCATTCTCCACAAGGAATCCAAAGCGAAGGAAAGAGCTGCACGCGTGGGAATTCCCCGTGACTGAATCCGGCTGCCTTGGCTGGGTAATTGGCAAGGTTTTTCTTAATTTTCCTTGCCTTTTTTGGGGGTCTTGTTGAAAGGCTGTTTAGATGTCGGTATTAGACGATGGGGTGGGGGGAGGGGGGTCGTGTTTATAAACAAAATACATACGCCCAGGTGTGTCGGTATGTGTTTATATTTCTTTTATGGATGTATCTGTGTACGTTTGTGTGGATGTAGATATATAGGTAA
>NC_051415.1:11557362-11557684 GCF_015228065.2 Penaeus monodon
AGCACACAAACCCAAACAAACGCCCACACTCTCCATTTTCCGCACCAGCGTCAAACACCTTTAAACGTCTCCTGCTGGTACTTAAACAGCTTTCCAATCGCGAGGCAAAAAGGCGCCCATTAGCCGTGACAGCCAGCTAATCCCGCCATTAATCCCTTGATTTATCTCCGAGTAACAGGGCGCCCCGGCCTTGGCTCACGCGACGTGGAATCCCAGCGCGCGACCATGGCGATACGAAATGATAAGAAAAAAAATAAATTCTTCTCGAACATAGATGAATGAAGATAAATATTGGATGATAAAAGGAAAATAAAAGTTGTCT
>NC_051415.1:11557745-11557990 GCF_015228065.2 Penaeus monodon
AAGAATTTCTACGAACTTTTGTGTTATGAAATGGATAAAAAAAATCTACAGGAAGGAAGAAGAATTAAGATAAAGATCGGAAGAACAGAAAATGAAAGAAAAAAATCAGAAATGTCTTTAATGAAAGAAAAAAAAGGGAAAAAGGGAAATATTAAGAAGGTAAGATAAAAATCTTGGAAATCTTAAATAAATAAAAGGAAAGGGAATTGTTTAAAAGGGAAGATAAATACCTGCAAAGAAAGTAG
>NC_051415.1:11559024-11559354 GCF_015228065.2 Penaeus monodon
CCGACCTGCCGGGCGAGAGAGTGCCCTAATCCGGCCGGGCGAGCAGAGTTTTCGGAGTACATTCGCCCCTCCGGCCGGATCGGAAGCCATCACCTTATCGGCCGCACCAAATGGGAAACGCGTAAGGGCCGCCGCTCCCCGAGGCGTGGCGCGCGATCTGCGATATTTCAGGGCGTGACACAGACGTATGAGGTCATCTGGGAGGGTTCAGGGTGGGGTGGGGGAGGGGGTGGTGCTAAGGGGGAGGGGTTTAAGGGTGGGAGAGCGGAAGGAGAGGTAGGTGGGGGGAAGGGGGTGATATACTGTAGAATTTCTACTTTGGTTGGTATT
>NC_051415.1:11559480-11559865 GCF_015228065.2 Penaeus monodon
GAAGGTGGGTTTAGTATTTCTACTTTTGTAAGTGTAGGCTTGTGGGTGTAGGTGCGGGGGAGGGGCATTACTATATTTCTACTCAGGTGAGTGTATATGTAGTTTCAATGGTTAAGGCACATGTATATATAGGATAAGTATATCTTTACTTTATTTCGAGTGGGTATAGGATGGAATGGGTGGGAAGGGGGGGGTGAGTTATCATACTTATCTTTGTGGGAATAGGAATAGGATAACCCAGAGCTCTTTACCGCAGCTTTCTACTAGCTACTATGAGGGGACTAGAAACGGCCTTTCCCTTCTGCTGTTGATGTGGCGGCTAGGTTGAGTCTGTCCGTTTTAGCCTTGTTTTTTTTTTTCGTCGCTTTAATTCTTGCTAAACATT
>NC_051415.1:11559966-11560489 GCF_015228065.2 Penaeus monodon
CGTTGTGACATTTCAGATTACTCAGAAGGGGGGAGGGGGTAATAGCTGGTCAGGACCGAAGGTAAATCATGTGCGGCTAATGCTAGGGAAATTTGAGCTTTTGTGGCAACAAGGACACCATTTTCTGCTTCTAAAGGCATTCACGGGGAAATTCAGGGAGATCTAAAATTGGGCTTTGACGGCGGGTGGGGAGGGTCACGGCGGGTCTTGGGGGGGAGGAGGTCATGAAAGTTCCTTCGTTGACACTCGAGATTTGATCACGAATCATGATTAGTGCCTCGTTTTTCTGTAGGATTATTGTATGTACTAGGATTCTATTTTCTATCTGGCACTCTAGTCCATTTTATGCTGCGTAGGCATAGGCGAGTATCTATGTTAGGCATTAATATATATAAGTGTACGATATTTCCTCAGGAGCTAGAGTAGTGCAATATGGATTACAGAGACAGTAACAGAAACAATATAATTTCGTGGCACAGCTGTTGCAGGTTGCGGGTCAGTACCTTGAGTCAACCTTTCTATC
>NC_051415.1:11560672-11560986 GCF_015228065.2 Penaeus monodon
GATTGGTTAAATTTTCGTTAGTTGTCCTAACCATTTTTGCTATATATCTTGTCCCCGTGAATGGTAGGATACATATATCAGTATGCTTATGTTTATTTTAGAAAGGCATCAATCGTAGTAAGAATGTGATGATATCATTAGGACTAATAATTGCCCACACAAAAACATGAAAAACGGCCATCTTAATTGAGTGGAGCACGTTGGGTGCGCGCAGCTTGCAGAGCTGAGATCATTTACACTTACCTTCAATTAAATCTTATGAACAGCATGATTATTGAAGGTAACTAACTTATATGTATATATTCATATAAGAT
>NC_051415.1:11561071-11561749 GCF_015228065.2 Penaeus monodon
TCCCTATTACGTATCTGCAGCAGCAACGGCAAAATGATAATAATACCTGTAATAGCGCCTGTAATTATAATCAGAACATTTGTGATTCATATGACAAAGGTAATTGATATAATTTTAGGCCCATGCTTCTTGTATTCACTAGCCTAAGATTAACTTAATTAACGAAGTATTACGAATAGATTATAAATAGAAAATAGACGAATAATATATTTTTTTCGACAATCGTTTTTGTTTTTATTTTTTCAACGGAAGTAACAAACCAACTGTGTTATAAAAGGATGGGGCTTTTCAGAGTATATATATAAAAAAAATATATGAAGTGACAAAAATTAGATTTATAGAATAAGCGCAAACAATACTAACAGCTTTGCATTGCGTTTTTTTCTCTCGGAATAATGTTTTTACTGTCCTGTATATGCTCCATTTCAATAACCTCTCAACCAATTTCAAATTCAATTATGCTTTTGGTAAGAATAAAACTGAACACAAAACGACAGTAGGGATTTTTTTTTGTTCGTTAAATCTAGTTAGTTTCCTTTAAAAAACTTGCAGGGAAATGAATACGAAGTGAAAACCCTATGCGTCATTTTATTGGCATTTCACGAGAGTGTACAATTTTCATCAGCTTCCCATATATGACAAAAATATAGCTAAAGGTTTGGCCATACAGATTGACGA
>NC_051415.1:11562066-11562175 GCF_015228065.2 Penaeus monodon
CCTATAGTAAATACTTGTATCAATTTTCGTTCCCCCAAGAAAGAAGAGAAACGATGTAAGAAACAAGTATAGATAACGATAATCAGTGATAAAAAAAAACGCCAATGGC
>NC_051415.1:11562193-11562259 GCF_015228065.2 Penaeus monodon
CGCCAATGGCAAAACCGAATCGCAAATTGGTTTTAAGAATATGGAGTAGAAGCATATGAAAAAACA
>NC_051415.1:11565899-11566041 GCF_015228065.2 Penaeus monodon
TTCTTTTTTTTAAATCTTTTTCGAGAGTTCTAGTCTGGTCATTTCTTTTTGTTTATAGGCAGTAAAAATCAACCTTAACTCATTTTTCATTATCCTGATACAAATTCCTTCCTCTTTTTCCGCAGGGCAGACCCCTTTATGT
>NC_051415.1:11566058-11566229 GCF_015228065.2 Penaeus monodon
TCACAGAGGGATATAAATTGGATAAAGAACTATAAACGGAGGAATAAAAAAATGTGCGAGCTCTGTTCTGTAAAAATAAAAAAAGAAAATATGTTTTTTTTTTCCTAAACAAAGATAAATCGTGTGTGGTTAATGCTGGAATCCCGGGAGCATGTCCTCCAAGAAATTTTT
>NC_051415.1:11566275-11566352 GCF_015228065.2 Penaeus monodon
AATACTCATAAAACTGGGCCTTGGGAGGGGCAAGATAGGGTAGGGGGGGAGGCAGCCCCCAGACCTCTGAGATAACG
>NC_051415.1:11566676-11566777 GCF_015228065.2 Penaeus monodon
CTCAGAAAAATGAGATAATTAGGAACTTAATTAAGATGAACTTCCTCTGTTTCATTTGACGTTCTTGTATTTTTTTTTGTCTCGGCCCCGTTCTCTTTTCC
>NC_051415.1:11567219-11567333 GCF_015228065.2 Penaeus monodon
GAAAAACCAAAAAACCAAAATATAGGGTAAAAAAGCTCCACTAATGGCCACTCATGGCCGGGCGTTTTTTGCAAAAAATCGGACCCCCCCGGTTTTGGGTTTTGGGGGAAAAGG
>NC_051415.1:11568011-11568099 GCF_015228065.2 Penaeus monodon
CCCTCTAACCTTTTGCAACAATCAGAACATCGATAACGACTAAGAATAATAACAACTAACATAAACACGGAAAAAATTTCGAAAGGGT
>NC_051415.1:11568365-11568836 GCF_015228065.2 Penaeus monodon
CCGGAAATTTTTACCCAAACACAAAATTTTTTTTTGGAGGCTTAAAAAAAAGGGGAGACTGATCGCGAATAAAGAATGGCCGGCGATCGTCACTATATTGAGGAGAGAAGAAGTACTGTTTTAAATGAGTTATGAGGACGATCATGCATAGAAATGAGATAAATCATCTTTGCGAGGGAGCAGGCGACCATTTTAGGATTTCGAGAGCGAAGATGAAAGCCATTTTAGGTGAGATAGAAGGCAATTTGAACGGGTTTTGTGTGATAAAAGAGGGGAAAAAAGTTATGGTAGTGTTAAGAGATCGGCGAAGGCTCCGCGCTACTTTTTTGTTTGTTTGTTTTGTTTTATGCATAACTATGATAATATTATTCTTGCTGATGATGGCGCCTCAGAGATCTCGGGGACGAGGAGTGAGGATGTGGACTGCTGTGTTTGTGTGAATAGTGGGAGCGTTTGACGAGGGATGAAGGC
>NC_051415.1:11569199-11569284 GCF_015228065.2 Penaeus monodon
GATAATGCCTAAACAGCAACTAACATCCTCTCAGTTTTCCTTCTCCAGCGACAGAACGAGGACGAAAATTCCACACAGAGAGCTC
>NC_051415.1:11569343-11569457 GCF_015228065.2 Penaeus monodon
CACGCCGCTAAGTGGGTCGTTACTGCATTATGATTTTATTACAGAAGCATTACGCGGCTTACCTGGACAACTCATCAGCATTAAAATGATGAAAGAGGACCGGGTGGTTCGCCG
>NC_051415.1:11569944-11570079 GCF_015228065.2 Penaeus monodon
CCTTAACGCACATCAGACTTACCCTCCCTCTTCTCCGCACGAATATTAACACGTTATGGCGGCTCTTATTAACAGTCCTATGAATGATGATGAAGATCAATTATCTTCCATTACCGTGTGATAATAAGCCCTTCG
>NC_051415.1:11570216-11570513 GCF_015228065.2 Penaeus monodon
CTCCTTATAAGACACACAAACATATCCCCAAACCCTCCTCCATTTTCGAAAATCATTTACGAGACAATTATCCCTTCAAAGCTCCGCAAACCCCCACGAGGACGAACAGTGACGAGACCCATTCATGAATCGCGTAGACGGGAAATGAATGAACTGCGTGAGAGCCGGAGTGAATGCCCACGCAGGCCGCGAGATGCCCGAGAGATTAAGGACCAGTGTGATGAAAGCTGGAGGAGGAGAATGTCTTGGGGGGGGGGGGGTATGGGTGTGATGAGAAGGTCGATTCCTGGGGCGTTA
>NC_051415.1:11570597-11570970 GCF_015228065.2 Penaeus monodon
TTTACGTAAAAGTCCTTTGTTTATATTTATATGTATATATCATGATAAGAATGTGCTGGCGTTCACCTTAGCAAATTAGAATGTTAATATTATGTAAAAAAAAAAAATCATATGGCATCTATCCACGCGTGGTAATCACCCTAACTGATAAAAGACTACATCTTACCAAGCAGTGTAAAACCTCACTAATTGCAAACTGCAATTGTGACCACATACTCCTGAACGGCAAACTCTTTTGAAAATTCAGCCATCGAAATGACCACCTAGCTTGGAGTGGAACTCAAGTACGGTCAGAGAAGCTGCTTGAAACTTCAATTTCGAACCGAAGTTTTAAACGGATTCAGTGAAAATGGAAATGACTAACACGCAACTC
>NC_051415.1:11570991-11571177 GCF_015228065.2 Penaeus monodon
TCGTCAGTAACACTAGAAAAAAAAAGGATGAATCAGCCCAATGAGACTTTTCACATACGTCCAATTTGCTACATTTGCTGAAACCCCCGACCCTTGGCATATTCATACATAAAACTATGCGTCTGTAAATGAATAAACGCATATGTGCTAATTTACCCATCTGTCTAACTGGCTGTTAACCTCTCT
>NC_051415.1:11571243-11571408 GCF_015228065.2 Penaeus monodon
GAAAGAGACAAACTTATAGGATTAAAAAAAAAAAATCTAGGCTGGTTTTATTTCCACGATGTAAGCATTCGTTATCAGGCAACGGAAGCACTCTAATAGATATCCTATATATAAATTATTTTGGTTATCCTAGTGTTGCTTTTGTGATATCCCGTAATGAAATGG
>NC_051415.1:11571537-11571770 GCF_015228065.2 Penaeus monodon
GGTGTTTTATGACTATTAAAAGACATTAACACATAAAAATTAAATATCGTATTCTAGTAGTTGAAATATACTAATACATATCGACGAAAAACGCTCTTACAAAAACTACAGGAACCAAGACAGGAAAACATTAGTAACATCTAGAGCTGTATGTTTTGCTCATTTGAAGCGAAGCTAGGACCATTAGCAAAGAAGGGTTGATTTCCGTACAAAAACGGAAGAGCTTTCGGTTC
>NC_051415.1:11571826-11572064 GCF_015228065.2 Penaeus monodon
TCTCACTTTCAGAGAGCTTGCAACTGATGATAAAACCATCGGTTCTCAAAAACGGGCGGGCAAGACGACTCGAATGCAGGGATGAATAGCGAATCAGTGCTACTCCATCTTGCTCAGGATCGAGGTAGGTTCATGGGAGTGGTTGCCGACGTCACAGCCTGACAGAGGACATGAAGAAGAAGAATGATCTCTCCTTCAGACGCACGCCTCGCCCGCCCGCTTCTGCTGTGCCTCATCG
>NC_051415.1:11572507-11573781 GCF_015228065.2 Penaeus monodon
GAACAAAAGAAACGTTCTGCAAGTCATGTTACTGAAAGTATACGAGTATGTAAAACGCAATTCCGCATTCACAAACAAGCAGACAGGCGCTGATTCCCCATCCCATTCCTGCGCAAAGGCAAGCAAATTTCTAGAGTATATTAACCGTCACTCACGCTTGAAACGCGCAATAGAGGCTGAAGAGGAGGGGGTGAGGGGGAGGGGGTGAAGGAGAGGGGGTTAAGGGGAGGGGGTGAAGGAGAGGGGTTAAGGGGAGGGGGTGAAGGGGAGGGAGTGAGGGGAAGGGAGTGAAGGGGAGGGGGTAAGGGGGAGGGGGTGAAGGAGAGGGGGTTAAGGGGAGGAGGTGAAGGAGAGGGGGTTAAGGGGAGGGGGTGAAGGGGAGGGAGTGAGGGGAAGGGGGTTAAGGGGAGGGGGTGAGGGGAGGGGGTGAAGGAGAGGGGGTTAAGGGGAGGGGTGAAGGGGAGGGAGTGAGGGGAAGGGGGTGAAGGGGAGGGGGTTAGGGGAGGGGGTGAAGGAGAGGGGGTTAAGGGGAGGGGGTGAAGGGGAGGGAGTGAGGGGAAGGGAGTGAAGGGGGGGGGGGAAGGAGAGGGGGTTAAAGGGAGGGGGTGAAGGGGAGGAGTGAGGGGAAGGGGGTGAAGGGGAGGGGGTGAGGGGAGGGGGTGAAGGAGAGGGAGTTAAGGGAGGGTGAAGGGGAGGGAGTGAGGGGAAGGGAGTGAAGGGGAGGGGGTGAAGGAGAGGGGGTTAAAGGGAGGTGGTGAAGGGGAGGGGGTAAGGGGGAGGGGGTGAAGGGGAGGGGGTAAGGGAGGGGGGTGAAGGAGAGGGGGTTAAGGGGAGGGGTGAAGGGAGGGAGGAGTGAGGGGAAGGGGGTGAAGGGGAGGGGGTGAGGGGAGGGGGTGAAGGAGAGGGGGTTAAGGGGAGGGGTGAAGGGGAGGGAGTGAGGGGAAGGGGGTGAAGGGGAGGGGGTTAGGGGAGGGGGTGAAGGAGAGGGGGTTAAGGGGAGGGGGTGAAGGGAGGGAGTGAGGGGTTAAGGGGGAAGGGGAGGGGGTAAGGGGAGGGAGTTAAGGGGAAGGGGGTGAAGGAGAGGGGGTAAGGGGAGGGAGTGAGGGAACGGGGGTGAAGGAGAGGGGGTGAAGGGGAGGGAGTGAGGGAAGGGGGTAAGGGGGAGGAGTGAAGGGAAGGGGGTGAGGGGGAGGGGGTGAGAGGTGAAGGAGGGAAGGAGAGCGGAAGGGTGGGGGAGAAGGGGTGGGGAGGGAGGGAAGGTGAGAAGTGGAAGG
>NC_051415.1:11573986-11574073 GCF_015228065.2 Penaeus monodon
CTTATCAAACTCGGAGAGAGACCAAGGGAGAAAATGGAAAACAAACAAACAAAACAAGAAAAGGGGGCGAAAAGACAAGAAGAGTAA
>NC_051415.1:11574135-11574362 GCF_015228065.2 Penaeus monodon
GATCAGCCCATCACACCTTCGCCACTAACCATCGACTCCCCATCTCGCGTTATCGCAAAGGTAAACTCGCGGGGATGAGGCGCTGCGTCAGAGGAGGTTATAAATTGAATTTGTTGCAAATCATCCGAACTCACATCCAATCGAGGCACGCACTCCCGATGGAAATCTGTGCTTAATGCGTCCGAGTGCCATGAGACAATTGGATTCAAACCGCAGTATAGCCAGGC
>NC_051415.1:11574915-11575272 GCF_015228065.2 Penaeus monodon
CAGAAGTTACGCGACAGAAGGATATTCGCAACGGCACGTGGAAATCTTGCTGGAATTTAAACCCTAATTACCACCGCGATACCTGTTCGGATTACATCTAAAAAAAATTCCTGTTGGTGTAAAGGACATTTACATCGCTGGCAATTATTTCTTGCGGACATATTAGCGGTTTGGGTAGAAATAGTATCAATAGATTCGGGGCAGGAATGGACGAAATGAAGCGTAATACTGAATTCGAACCAGTGATGAATACGTCAGCTGATCAGTGACTACAATAAGAGCGGATGAGTGTATGCAATTCGTTATTTCATTAACAGATGATCGGATTCTGTAAATTAACAAATCGGTAATCAAAAT
>NC_051415.1:11576038-11576244 GCF_015228065.2 Penaeus monodon
TTTATCCCTCACTTATTCCTCAAACCTCTGGCACAATAAATCACAACAACCTGAGATTCATATAAACTTCCACACTCTTCCAGCCTCCGGGCCAGTAAATCACATCTAATAGTTCTTGGAAAAAACCCACCGCCTCGCCCTCAGCTAAGCACATCCGAACGCATTTTACTTACTCGAGTTTTTTTTTTGCGTTCGGAAACAGCGAG
>NC_051415.1:11576865-11577224 GCF_015228065.2 Penaeus monodon
TTCATTGGGTATTGAAACGCGAATGGATACCCGTAGAGTTACGCACATAACTAAGTCCTAAATTCTTTCATCCTTGAGTTCGTTCATATAGATGACGCAAGAATTTTATCCCTACATTGTCAGTGTGGCCTTGGTTCTCTTCTGGAATGTTAATCCCATGCCGATTCGCACATTTTCCCGTTCACTTTATATATTTTACTTGTAAATTTTACTTCAGTGTCTTTTTTTTCTTTTTAAGTTTTTGTTTCACATGTTGTGTCTCTGGATGTATGTTCATGGATGTTTATTTCTATATTTTCTTCATTCTGGTTAATGTGTATCTTCTATTTCTATAACGTGGAAAGGTCAGGCCGATGTAG
>NC_051415.1:11578550-11578692 GCF_015228065.2 Penaeus monodon
ATTGTGTAACACGATTAGTGAAGCCGAGGAGATAGCCAAATACCAGGATATGAAACGAAAAATTCAATTGGCGAAGAATAAGACAAATTCCAGTAGCAGATAAATGACCCGAAGGAACATAAAAGCACTCTAACGGAGATAA
>NC_051415.1:11578720-11579102 GCF_015228065.2 Penaeus monodon
AACGGACCCAATGCAGCTGCAATATCAATCTAGCAATGTATCTAGACTGCAATGATATTCTAGAAGGTTCTTGTGGCTTGAGGTGAAAGAGGACTATAGGAGGCCGCGGTTTCACGTGGAAAAAAAATTAACAATATAAATTTCAATGATATTAATGTTGACAATGTTAGATAAAAGCAAAAATATATTTACGCCTATAATTCTCTTGTTATATTTAGATTCCAAATGCATAAAGTATTACAAGAAATAGAAAATTAATTATTGCTATTAATCTATCCCAGTCTTAAGAGTACTTGCTAGATTCTCATTACTATTCAATTGGTTTACAGTAAATTCATCAGGATGAAAACGAAACTGAAGACATAAATAATGTGAGCGTTCG
>NC_051415.1:11579337-11579878 GCF_015228065.2 Penaeus monodon
GTAGACGACATAAAAAGAGCACCCACTATTTTCCTTAACATCATCATAGCTATCATAATTGCTTCTCTACCATTATTAACCAAAGTAATTTTGCATTGTTATAGAAATAACTCACGTGGATTGGGTTTCAAATATTTATATCCCGATATTTTGGAAATCTACGAATAGCGTTTTGTTATCGTTCATTCCCTGCTGGAAATGATGTATTGGATTTCCAACGATAGTCAGGAGAATTTTATTGTACAAAATGGATGGGGGGGAGGAGATTATTTGTCTGTCTAGTGAAGCATTGGATACAAGTCGCGGTTTGAGTTCTTTTCAAATTCTCTCTTTCTCTACCCTTTCGGCTGTCTTTAGCAACGTCTCTGTTTGCATTTCTTTGCGATTACTTCCTACCCCGCTATCTTTTTCTGTTTGGCTATATATATACAACTCTATTTTTCAATCTTTCCTTTATCCTTTTCCCCTTTCTATATTGTTCGTTCTCTCTCTCAGCGAATTTATATCCATTATCTTTAGCAAGAATCAATAAGATTATTCA
>NC_051415.1:11583164-11583281 GCF_015228065.2 Penaeus monodon
TATTCTCCAGAGTGATTTCAATCCTCAGTGAGTATTCCTTGTGTATCTGACAGCTAAATCAACTGTACATCAAGACCTAATGGATTGACTTTACCAATCTCTCTTTTACTCTCTTAC
>NC_051415.1:11583391-11583861 GCF_015228065.2 Penaeus monodon
GTTACATACATAAGAGTGCATACTGTTCGTGTATCAATATGTATATTTACATAATCACCGTCTCTTTCATTGACTCTTTTCAACTACAGTATCCATCATGCGTAAGAACCGTTCATTTTTCGTTATATCTAAAGACTTGCTTACCGTCATTTACCCTTTTTAAATGCATACAAATGTACAAACATCGACTTGGGGTTAACATCGGTATGCGAATGACGTCAAATTCATTTCTATTCTGGTCGTCTCGTTATTCCAAAACTTCATAATGTTAAACCGAACTACATCATTGCTCGTGTATCAGAATAAATTCATACATTTATTACACATATCATTTGGAATTTTGACATTCATCCATTGCGCAGAGTTGCTTTGATGGGATTTTTGGATTTTCAATTAAAGGTTTTATCTATAACGGATCAATTTTAATTACACGCACACAGATATGACGCTCACTTTGATGGAATTTGTGC
>NC_051415.1:11585864-11587410 GCF_015228065.2 Penaeus monodon
CGGAGAGAGGTCTTGCGTTCACTTGAGCTTTTATGCACGGTACAATTTACCCAAGTGAACGCAGAAGAGAGAGTGATTGGCAATGAAAATCTCTCTGTTGAACTACGTGCTTCAATTTTTTTCGGCACAGGAAATCATAGCTCTAATTGGATCATGAAAACCAGAACGCAGATCACAATATGCTCAAATTTTGTGAAGGCACAAAACAAGAGGGTCCATTTTGCACTGGGAACCTAAACATTTTAATACGAACAAATTTCCATCAAGACCATTTTGAAAACAATCCATTCATTAAAATCAGAAATGACATTCTAAAAAAGTTTTGCAGACAGGATATAATTTGCAACAATCACTATTCACCGGCGTATCATTTAATGCAACGACAGAGCGGCTCGGCTCCATCAGCTGCAGTAACGCGAGGCCCAGGAAACAAATGGACAAGTGTAGGATTTGATAAGGCCTTTGCGTCTACTCTTCAGAACGGAGCGATTTGCATTGCTAATCACTCTAAAATCCGTTGATCGCACAGACGTCAGTACACTAATAATAAGCGATTCTGTGTATCAGTTTCTACCGTGCTGATAAAACGGGCATTGTGTCAACAGCCAGATGCAGATTGAAGATATGAGCCAAAGGCATTGTGCTCAGAATATTGTGGATGGCCATTCTACACAGGTGTAAGCTACACGATAAGGACGAAGCCTTGTCAAAAATACGCAGGTGAATACAACGTCAGCGTCATGCTTAATTATGTAAGTCCTTCTCCACTTCCAGGTTCACCATTCAGCGGCTCCCATGTGTGAGGCACCCGTTTCGTGTGTCTTGTGCATTGCTGATTAGCAGTTTCGAGGATCAGAGGTTAATCTGAGTACTTTTCCAGCGAAATGAGAAAGTCACTGGCCAATAATGTAGATGTTATTTTGCTGGATCTACTATCTCTATCATTAAAGAAAATGAGGATAATAAATAACTAACAACTTCTATCGACTTTATCTAAAACCGCCATATCAAAATCCACCAACAGCATGATCCTCATCATCAATACCATTATTACCTTCACTGCCGAGAACATCTTCCACGCTCTCAAAATTCTCCATCTCATTTGCATAGATCTTGCATTAAAGGAATCTTGAACCGTTTTTCTCAAATGAAACTTGGCAGGAATCTTGCATCCCGCGTCTCAATGTCTCTCTTTTGAGTCTACGGAAGAGACAGTCAATTAGATTACCATAATGGTCTATTGATGCTAATGCGCCATCAGCGATAACGTGATATTCATTAGGAGTTTGTAAATTGAGTTTTCGATTTCGAGACCCAGCGCTGTAAACAAAACTCTTTGATTCTGTCCCTTAGAGTTCCCTCTTGATATTCTCTCTCTATCATCTGCCTTTCGTTCTATATCTCATTCTTGCATTATGTGTCTATATTGCATTTTAAAGTCCTATAAATCTATGGTCACGCTTTTTAAGAATTTATCTATTTAATCTATTATACCATTTCATAATCATCTATGTCTAATGCCTATCTTTTTAATCCCCCCCCCCCG
>NC_051415.1:11587453-11588078 GCF_015228065.2 Penaeus monodon
GGCACCGCCCTTGCATCAGTAATGGAAGTAATGGAAAATGGAACTTTAGCGTGTTCATAATTCGTGGTCAAAATTTCCAGAGTCTTTGAGACGGGAAAGTATGCCCTTTTCCAAAGCCCTTCTCTCTCCTTTCAAATGCCGATTAGATCTCTCGCATTTTGAAACTGCTTTCTTGTGCTGATTTTACTGATTTTCTCCTATCATTATCATAATATTTTTTAAATTGAATCTAATTTAAAGGCCATTTAATATTTTGAAATAGGACACTTATTGTTCGGCATATATTGTCGAATGAATATTCTATAAACATTTTCTTCATGGCATCAATCACATTCACGTAATGAAAATCTGATTACCATCTCATTATCCTAATCATACAAGAAACGCACGTATCAGTGCAAGCTAAGTCTCTTGCAAAAGGATGTCGCGTTAAAATGATTAAGAACTAATAAGGGAGGAAATATTAGCGGCGAACGGTCTCTTCTTACATTCTTCCTGCGCTTCGTATCCCTGCTCTCTCCCTCTCTCTTTCGGGAACTCATAAAACTTTGTTATGAACAGACTAAGTTTACTCTTTTAGATCCTCATTTATTGGTGTGTGTTTGCAGGGGACGACAATACTCGC
>NC_051415.1:11588111-11588299 GCF_015228065.2 Penaeus monodon
GCGAGATCGCATTGTCGGGACGAGTTTTCCCTTCGTTCCCATCTGTTTTGATAAGCTCTTGACGACAGTCGCTTACAACACCAAAACTCGTCGGATGCGGTCTCTACTTGGCACTTTTTTTTCTTTCTCTCTCTTACATCCTCTCTCTCGTTTTCTGTTGTTCCCGTTTTCCTTTTCCCCATTCTCCC
>NC_051415.1:11588333-11589002 GCF_015228065.2 Penaeus monodon
CCTGAGAAAGAGACTTGCTATTTCGTGAAACCATAATCATAAATCATATCCCCATTTATCTCCCATCTTCCTTTTCCCTCATCCTTTCATTTCCTCTTCACACATTCCATATCCCGATCCCTCCCACCCCCTCCTTTTCCCCTTCCCCGACCGTTATCACCTCTCTCCCTCACCCGCCCTCCCCCTACCCACCGACCAGCAGCACATCCCCCCTCTTCCCCTCCCCCTCCCCCCCTCTTCCTCTTCCACCCACCCGCCCACCAGCAGCATCACTTCCCCCTCTACTCTTCCCTCCTCCTTTCCCTCCCACAAGCACCCCCTCCTCTCTCTCCCTTTCCCCTCCCTCCCTTCACCCTTCCCCCTCCACCCACCCGCCAGTAGCGCCCCCTCCTCCATCTCCCTTTCCCCTCCCTCCCTTCACCTTTCCCCCCCTCCACCCACCTGCAAGCAGTGCCCCTCTCCTCCCTCTCCCTTTCCCCTCCCTCCCTTCACCCTTTCCCCCCCCACCCAAACGCCAGTACCCCCCCCCCCCCCGATCCCGGCCACTTAGCAGCCCCAATTCCCGACGCTCCCGAGAAGTCCCCGAAGCTTTACAAATGGCGCGACAAGTCATGAGATCTCGAGAGCGACTTCTTGGTTCTTTGAGACGGGGATGGCGTGGGGAAAGGG
>NC_051415.1:11589103-11589220 GCF_015228065.2 Penaeus monodon
TTTTGTTTACCCCTCTATCCGTTTTCCCATTTTCTTTACTTTCTCCCTCTGCCGTTTGGCTTTGTTTATCCTCCTTAATCTTTCCTTGGCCGGCGCATTGCCTTTTATCTTATTGTG
>NC_051415.1:11589585-11589774 GCF_015228065.2 Penaeus monodon
AGAGACTCCGCGCGGCTGGGATTTCCAGGACTCGTTTCGATGTTTATGGTGAAATCTGCCTGAATATGCAATATGGAAAGCGGATCCTTGCCTTTTATGCTCGTGTTTGCAGGTTTGCTTTAGAGCGCAGAGAGTTTTGTGCATTGTTTTTATATTTGTTGACGTCATTATATTCACACATATACACAA
>NC_051415.1:11590540-11590892 GCF_015228065.2 Penaeus monodon
ACAAAAAGCTGTGTCGTGTTGGTTTATCAATAGCAAGAAACTTCATACACTAAGGTGGAAGTACTCCACGAGTATTTCGAAAATGTCTGCTTATAATTAATCTTATATATATACGGAAATTCTCAGACATAACCATTTTTGGTACAAGATACATAAAATTTTCAAGGATGGATCACTTTTACTCCGAAGGAGAGTGATAGAATAACACATTAAGTATTACACCAGCATATATCATACCGATGGGCGCAATAAAGTGGAAAATCGCGAAACCTCAAGGAAATACCGCGGATGCCAAATCGGTGCGGAAATTTTTCCAAATTATTCTCGATATTTTTGACAGCATTCTCCAGAG
>NC_051415.1:11590921-11591195 GCF_015228065.2 Penaeus monodon
TGGTGTTTTACAATGAGTAACGCAACATACTATGAATAAGCTTATTTATCCAACGTCATTTCATTTGTATAAAACTATTTACAATGTTTACCGCTGCTCATCTTCTTCTAAGTTTTTATCTTGCCGTCTAAGATTCCTTTTCCTGATGAATTTTTCTTAGAAGTTGTAACAAGGAGACAAACTTTTCCTTGCCTACAAAAGAGGAAGAGCAATACTAGATAACTTTCTGAGAAAACTGAACATCTTCTATAGCTTCTTACGAGTCGTCAGGACC
>NC_051415.1:11591898-11591986 GCF_015228065.2 Penaeus monodon
CGGTGCCTATTTCGAAGGTCTTTAGGTTTGGCAAGTGGGGACCCGAGTGGATGCAGGATTCAAACACGGCACTTGGTAGCCGACCCTC
>NC_051415.1:11592394-11592471 GCF_015228065.2 Penaeus monodon
GAATCTTGTCAGAAATCCATCACTTCGAAATTCGAACGAGGCTTGCTTCATTATCAGCAACTAAATCTTCCGTGTGT
>NC_051415.1:11592549-11592662 GCF_015228065.2 Penaeus monodon
CACAATCATTTGCTTTGTTCAGATTTCTTTTTTCACGGTCTGTCTGTTTCCTTTTCATTGTTTTATCCTCTATTTCTTTTTAATTTCACACAAGGTAAATAGTTTTCACATTT
>NC_051415.1:11593436-11593726 GCF_015228065.2 Penaeus monodon
AACAAACCTATTTATTTACATATCTATTTTCTCCATTGTTATGCCCATAAACACACGCACATTTGCCATTACCGAAGCTTCCGACCCATAAATTCTGATACTTTAAGAGCATAAATATTCATCAAAGTCACATTCATCGTCATACTCATGGGGAAGAAAGCATCCTCCCCCCACCCCCACTGACTCAACCCCCGCCCAATTGCCCACAAATCACAACACCGTCGCAGTTTTTTTTTTCAGTTTCCCGGGTGAATCGTGGGTCAGATGTGATGCTCCCTACAATATGGTGG
>NC_051415.1:11593910-11594137 GCF_015228065.2 Penaeus monodon
TGATAGGCGAAGGTTGTGGGTTTTCAGTCCCTTCCACTTTGGAGTCGGGAAGGTCGTTTCTGGTTGCTTATCTCGGCGTGATAGTCAGTCTTAAGTACCTCCTTTGGCTTGCTGTATCGAGTTTGATAAATCGACTACTTTGTAAGAATACGAAAAAAAGGAAAAAAAGGGAAAGAAACCGTTGGAATGACTCAATTTGAGGATAATATAAAAACACAAGACGTAAC
>NC_051415.1:11594282-11594363 GCF_015228065.2 Penaeus monodon
AAAACGCATTATCACTAAATAATTTGTCTTCGCATGAACTACAGAAGAATACTGTAAAGTTGAAACTTATCAATCTATCTT
>NC_051415.1:11594493-11594657 GCF_015228065.2 Penaeus monodon
GCATGGACACGATCGCTGTGGTATGAAAATTAACAGAAACATATAAAAAGACCACGTTATATTTGGATGAGGCTGCTGTGTTTGAAGGCCTCCCAGCACAGATCCTAGCCAGTCGCTAGCCTGGAATCCATTCCCGAAACGAATCAGTGTCCCCGCCTCTTTGG
>NC_051415.1:11594678-11595443 GCF_015228065.2 Penaeus monodon
CACAGACATAAGACACGACGATGAAACATGCACATACACAAGAATACGCGTGTGTATTTATGGATCTCAAAAACACATGCAATATTTTAATGCGTTATTTGTAATTGCTGGCTGAGCTGCCCTCCATGACAGAGTGCAAGACACCTCCATTCAGCACACTGCATTTATTAACATGCACGGGGAAGACAGTGTCAATATTGCATGAATCCGTCGCAAGTCCTGTATATGATGCCTCAAACTCCCTTGGAACATAGTTAGAGTGAGAGGGCGTGGCAGAGAAAGCAGAAAGTTATGTCTTTTCTACAATATATCTCTCCATAACCTTGGTATGAAAATACAATCACCATATAGCTAATATTGTTCGACCTTGATGGTTATACCTGAAAAATAAGGCTATAAACACAAAAGGTAATGTCGGTTGCGTAAAGACAAAAACAACAGAATCGTTAAAAAGAGGAGATATATGTCTTTCTGTATATATATTTCATATAAAAAATAAATCACTAGATTTTGATTTATACTTAAAGAGGGAAATTCTTATTTTGATAAGGACTATAGCCTGACGTTTTATTTAGATATGGTGGAAAACAAAACTCACTCCTTCTTTCGTATTTCCCGCTTACACAAGAGTGGTCACGTGATAAATCTCCAGGGAACAGCGGAGGCTCCTCCCCCCTTCGCTCTCTCGGCGGCGCAGGGAAAAACATTTTTCGCGGGAAAAGATTTTACGAAAGAAATCTTAACGGTGACTAATGTCCGCCGATA
>NC_051415.1:11595472-11595567 GCF_015228065.2 Penaeus monodon
TAACTAAGGTGCTATTAGAGTTGCATTCAATCATGATTTGTTTTTCCTTCGTCTCCTCTGAATGGGTTTCGAAAATGGCTGACGCTTTTGATGCG
>NC_051415.1:11595770-11596122 GCF_015228065.2 Penaeus monodon
TTAATCTGTCGCGGACGTGTGTGATTATGAATAAGATACAGAAGAGGACAATTAAGAATACATGACGCAACTAAAAAGAAATCGAAGAATAAGCCTTGAAATGACTGTCATCATAAAAAGGAAAAATTTACATGTATTTCCGACACATTGAACCAACAGACAAATACTGCCATTACACCTCCTGCATTACCATGAATATTTTTAAAAAGTTTAGTTTCCACTAAATGGCTCATCCAGTACAAGGATCATCTCCGTAAAGCTTGTTATGTTTTATGAACGATAAAAAAACAGGCAGTGCGAACCCAGAGTGCTGTTGCAAATATTTTAAAAGACCGACAGAATGATAGAATGC
>NC_051415.1:11596864-11597138 GCF_015228065.2 Penaeus monodon
GAAACTTATGGTATTTCCCCACATTATGTCATAGTTGTGACGTAAGGTTTTCATTTTTTTCTCATATAAAAAAATAAAAAAATAATATGACACAATATAATAGAAAAAATATCATTCTAGCCATTCAAAAATAATAAATTGAGCTCGGTCTCTGTCCCTCTGTCTTTGGCTGAAAAAAGATCCCTTTCCTTGAGCCCATACGTAATCAACTGCTACTGGCAATTATAATGATAGATTTGAAGTCTGTACGGCACTCATACCTTACACAAAAAGA
>NC_051415.1:11598629-11598748 GCF_015228065.2 Penaeus monodon
ACACTTATCGTACTCTAGGGAAAAAATTAATCGGATATAAAACAAATTCCCACGTAAAGAAACTATGGATTTCCCCACATTAGTCATAGTTGTGAGAAGGGTTTTCATTTTTTTCATAT
>NC_051415.1:11598795-11598974 GCF_015228065.2 Penaeus monodon
TCATTTTAGCCATTCAAAAATAAAAAATTGAGCCGGGCTCTGTCCCCCTGTTTTGGCTGAAAAAAAGATCCCTTTCCCTTGACCCCTACGTAATCAATGCTACTGGGATTATAAGTGATTTGGAAAATCTTACGGCACTCATACCTTTCACAAAAAGATATTATATTATATATTTTAAA
>NC_051415.1:11599701-11599892 GCF_015228065.2 Penaeus monodon
ATATTATTATATAATTATATACTTTCACCCCCATATTTATATATAATTATATTAATAATATTTATATATTATATATATATATGCTATCCCCATACATATAACATGTATAAACATAATTTTTTTATCAGAGTCGGTTCCGGAAAATGGTGCCCCAAAGGTTCCCGGAGCAGATGCGGAACCGTTCCCTTGTG
>NC_051415.1:11600462-11601049 GCF_015228065.2 Penaeus monodon
TTTTGAGCAGGAGTCGGTTCCGGAACTGGTGCCAACGGTTCCTGGAGCATGAGTGCGGAACCAGTTCCTTTGATGGCGCAGTTCCTCGTTAAATGTAAGCTACCTAAGCTTTATAGTATATCGCGCGTGAGTGTGGGTGTCCTGCTTGCCACGCTCTAATCGGCGCCCGCACTGCCTCCTCTCTTTTCCATTCCATTTATCAACGAAAGGAGAAATAACGGAGAGACAGGGAGACCCCGCGTGTTACAGCGAAAGCAGAACGTAAACAGCCCTCCGCTTATGTCCTATCTCACAAAGGCAGTAATAGACGTTGCATAACTTTATTCCTTGAATTTCTACGCAGACTTCCTCGGGAATATCCGGCATGCCTTCTTGTTGTCACGGTGTCAGCAGGTGCCAGCAGTGCCAGTAGGAAAACGGAGCTGTCACTTATAGGGACTATTTCTTATAGGGAAAGGTATTTACGTAGGGCATATACTGTGAGAGATGAGGGTAATAAGAAACATATAAATTGCTTGCACAAATCTAAATTGAATTATTGTCCGCGTCAGTAAACATACACACACACACGACCCCCCCCCCCCCTA
>NC_051415.1:11601106-11601742 GCF_015228065.2 Penaeus monodon
AAACACCCCCTATAATACCCCCCCCCCCCCCAAACACACACAACCCCCCTTCTCCCATGCGCCAACCCCTCTCCATAGACGCAAACAGAAACGCATAAGCACAGCGTCTCAACCACAGGCGGCCCAGACGTGAGAGATCAAGCTGGAGATTCGGTTTTATGCAAGACAGACCATCGAATACAAAGGCGTTTCCTGTAGATGCGTGAAATATATCCTGCCGAGGATGACGTCATAAAAACAGGATATAAATCCCGCAGAATATGTGTACGGGAACGTGGTATGGCTCCCTATGAGATATTGTACTCTCGTTGGATGCGCAGAAGCGTACTTCTTTTGTTTTATTAACGCGTTCATATATTTTTCATGGTTTGGTTTATCTGTCGATGTGTTTTTTTTTCTGTTCCTTTGATTCATTATCATGTAGGAATTTTCATTTCTTTTTAACATAACATTTTTAAAAATCAATGTTTCCTTTCTTCCTATCACCACCGCTCGGAAGGAATGATATCATGAAAAGTTCTTCGCACGTAAGTAAAACATTTCCTTTACTCTCGAGAAAAAGTTTAATGGTCGACGTGTAAAACGGAACTTCACTATCAGACTGACAAATCGATCTGCAATTGATTTGCAGCAAGT
>NC_051415.1:11601782-11601856 GCF_015228065.2 Penaeus monodon
TCCGCACTTGGGGCAGGGAAGGTTTAGCTGAAAGATAGAGGAAGACATGAGGAAGATAAATGAGTAGATCAGGA
>NC_051415.1:11602039-11602240 GCF_015228065.2 Penaeus monodon
CTCCAAAGATTCGGCCAATTCCCTCCCGTCCCACGCAGCTTTCGAAGCTTGACAAATTGCGAGAAAATTCAAAGATCAAGAGAACATTTCGGCGTGCGTCCATCCCGCGCCTTTTATCTTCGAGTCCCAGCAGTCAACGCTGAAGTGAGGCTTTTGTTGTAGGCTCGTGGCCTGCGGAGACCCTCGGGGAAACCCTATGGC
>NC_051415.1:11602782-11602872 GCF_015228065.2 Penaeus monodon
TTATTGGCTGTAATCAGGGGCTGTCAAGGGTACACATCTGTGCCCTGGAATGAATTCTACCTGCCCGTTCGCTCTCAGTTCTTTGGTAGT
>NC_051415.1:11603496-11603573 GCF_015228065.2 Penaeus monodon
ACAGGGGCGTCATTTGGAACAGGGGGGCAGTGGGGGAGTTGTCCCCGTCTATACTGTTTGCCCCTAGGGCCACAGTG
>NC_051415.1:11603638-11603747 GCF_015228065.2 Penaeus monodon
CACCTATATAGATCCGGTTATAGTTTGAATATGACCCTGGAATAACTTTTTTTTTCTGGAATAACTTTTCTTTTCTTTTTTTTAAATATATAATACTATCAATATTTCT
>NC_051415.1:11604675-11605076 GCF_015228065.2 Penaeus monodon
TCAGCGAGTGTGCGTATCTAAAGCTCGTTGTATGCCTCAGACCTCTAAGACCATGCCCACTTTTCATCCACTACATATGCCTTGGATACCAGGGGTGAGGAGACACCCTGTGACCCCCAACCACGGCCTCGCAGAGCCTATTGCAAGTCGTTGATATCAATCATCCGATTAAAAGTTCTTTTATTACGACATTTCGGATCTGTAATGGTCAGAAAACTGTAATGGCAATGGTCAGGAAAATAAACCTTAGGTGTATATTGGCTTATAGCTCTGTGTTGCCTCGTGTAAGAGTAATGGCTATGGTTATTGTATTTTTTTTTCCTTTTATTTTTTGCATCTCTAATTCGCCTAAACGTAAATATCTTACTTTATATTAGTAAGAGTGCATGGCTCATTGATTG
>NC_051415.1:11605264-11605756 GCF_015228065.2 Penaeus monodon
AGCTCACTTATCCCCCCCTTCTCTCTCTTTCCCACCCATTCTTTTCTTTCATTATTTTCTCTGCCTTTCCTCCCTTCCTTCCGCCCCCATCCTCTCTCCTCCTGAGTCTCCAAAGTAAAAAAAGAGAAAAAAGAGAGAAAAAGGAAGAAAAAGGAAGAAAATGGAGGGAAAGGGAGAAAAAGGAAAAAGGAGAAAAAAGAAGAACACGGAGAAAAATGGAGACAAAGAAAAAAGGGAGAAAAGGAAGAAAAACGAAGAAAAATGGAGAAAAGGAAAAAGAGAGAAAAGGGAAGAAAAAAAAAAACTGAAAAAGTAAGAAAAACGAAAAAAAGGAGGAAAAATGAAGAAAAGGAAAGAAAAACGGAAGAAAAATGAATAAAAGAAGGAAGAAAAGTCTCCCCATCGACTCTGATTGCACCCGAGTACTATGTATAATGCCATTATGTCCGGGACCCAATTACGAATGCCATTGCCAAAAGTTTCTTACGTGGC
>NC_051415.1:11608091-11608326 GCF_015228065.2 Penaeus monodon
ATGTTGATATGAACTACAGCAGAGCGGCAATACAAAAACAAAGCAATAATTGTATTGACGAAAATGATAGTGGTAGTTAAGTTCATAATTATGATAACGGCAATACATACAGGGGCGAGGCCAATGTGTTATTTTGATGATGTGATAATGTCGTAATTATAAAAATGGAGTGGATACAAGGGAATAGATGTACTGCTGTTTTCATTGGTTCATGTTTATAATTCGACATTTCGCT
>NC_051415.1:11608537-11608847 GCF_015228065.2 Penaeus monodon
TCCAAAAACAAGCGGCCACATTCCTTACAGGGTCCGCCCGCGACCCGCACCTCCAACCCTGAAGACCCTCGAAAATAAGCGGCCGAGCAAATATTTTTCTTCACACATAAGCGTAACTTGAGGGAGATCTTTGTGCCAATTTTTAAAGGCTCAGTAGTGAGGATGATGCAAGAACGTCTGGAAAAGCCTTTAAGACGCTGATTTAAGATGTAAATGTATGCACGACATTGCTGCATGAAGGGAGTGGCGTAAAGAAGCGCGCGAGAGGAAGTTTTCGCTGGGAACTTTCGGATCAAAAAGCACGACAGGC
>NC_051415.1:11609249-11609441 GCF_015228065.2 Penaeus monodon
GCTCTCTTCCGCACAACGAGGCATTCTTTATTCACTCTAAACACGTAGCATCTTACCTTTTCACCTGCCTTAGTTTTAGTATGAAAAGAGAAGACAGTTTTGGAAGCGTTTCTCGCCCGAATTGTTGTAGTGGAATTGTGTCCAAAGACGGCGAAAGAGTAAGAATAGCAAGGCTGTACATTTATGTTAGCC
>NC_051415.1:11610791-11610948 GCF_015228065.2 Penaeus monodon
ATGTATGCGTGAGTCATTTATCAAGATTTCAAGATTAAGATTTCTCATTATATATATATTTTTTTTGTATTCGAAACTTTTCCCTGATGAAAATTACCAGATTACAATATTAATAACACAATTGACTTTTCGGGTCAATTATAGGTATTTTCGAATT
>NC_051415.1:11611227-11611524 GCF_015228065.2 Penaeus monodon
GAGCGCGTGCATACTTCCACTATCATATAACAGTACCAAAACACATCGCAGGTTATACGAACGATAGAAAAAAACGCGATAATGAATAATCGTAAAGAAAGTAGAACGGAATAGACATTTGGATAAGTGATCATTCCATTTCAAGTTTTCTCCTTTCAGACTTACAGTTCAATTAAATGATCAGAATCTCGATAGAAGACAACACGGGGCTCTGCATTTTCTGCATCAATTCCTTCTGTTTTGAAAAGCTCTTTTGAAGGAAAACTCATCTGATTTGCAAGAATTCGAATCATGTGT
>NC_051415.1:11611937-11612075 GCF_015228065.2 Penaeus monodon
TATCCGCGCATGACTATTCATATATTCATATGAGATATGAAATACATAATATCACACCAGAGAAATCACTACAGAGGGACGCAACAACACAGACAAAGAAATAAACTCGGGATTCATTTAGAACAAAAACAAAAACTA
>NC_051415.1:11612097-11612401 GCF_015228065.2 Penaeus monodon
CGATCATTACGGAATTTTCTTGGGTAATTCTATGCAAAACATATTCTAATTCCTCGCTTACTACAAGGGGACTGACGTTATTCTATTCGATAGCACGTTTAAGGGTTTTAGTGCGGCCATAAGACTGACGGAGCGCAGTTCTCTAAGTCATTATCGCGGTCGATGCGGTATGTGGTATTATGTGGTATTACTCGATCTTAAGGTTTGTAATAAGGGAAGGGGAGCCGAATCTGCCCACTGTTAAGGCGGCAATTTGATTCTATTATTACTCGACTAAATGTTTCACGCTGCTATCACACCGACG
>NC_051415.1:11613023-11613431 GCF_015228065.2 Penaeus monodon
ATGTGACGAAGCGAAATTCAGAGTAAGAAAGACAAAAGGAGGAGCTGAGAGTGAGAGATAGGAAGGAAGGAGAAGAGAAGAAACTGAGTTAGAACCAAGAAAGGACAAAAACAACAAATATGATAACCCGAGACTGTTAAAAATAACAGAAAACGAGAAGAGGGGGAAAGATGAAAGCTAACCAGGGAGAGAACGATAATGATAACAATGTAATCGCTTTAATACTTTCACGTGCGACTATCTTGTACTGCTGAATAACACGTCTGGGACAAGTTTGGCCGCGGTTCTGGTCGGTTGCCATATCTGCTTTACTTCACGCTGTTTATTTGTTGCCTGTTTTTTTTCATATTTCCTTGTTGCTAAATCATCATCATTCACTTTCATCCTTTGGCGTTTAAAAAGAAAGAA
>NC_051415.1:11614235-11614441 GCF_015228065.2 Penaeus monodon
TGTTATCAATATATTTCTAAATCACCTTCTCGATTATTTGTCAACTTTCTTTCCCCTTTGCATTACTCCTCGTCCTTTCATGTCTTACTCTCCCATTTCTCTTTGTTTCATCTTCCTGTTTTTTGTTTATTTTTTTTTCCGACGTTGCCATATCTTCTTATCCGCTCGGGCCATCGGCAAACTGTGTCAATGGAATGATTACTTAT
>NC_051415.1:11615121-11615566 GCF_015228065.2 Penaeus monodon
AGAATGATATTGCAGTTTGGATCAAACCAACTTCCTCAGTGCAACATCCCCCTCAGGCGGACGTGATGCCTGAGACGAGGTGCAGGTGCTGGCCGGTCCTCTTGCAGCTCTAAGCTCACCCCTTGCCAGAAGATCAAGAGGTTTGCTCATGACATTCACCTCGGTCTTAAGGACGTGGCTCTGTACCAGCTGAAGGGTTTCTGCGCTCCCCTTCACTTTCCATTAGATATCTTAGCTTCTGGGTGATGTTTTTTTTTTATCTCCATTTTTTTTAAAACTCCTGAAGTGTTGTGTAAGTATTTGGAAAGGAGTATTTTTCTCCGTGTTCGCGTTGTCATTGTTGTTGCTATTTTGCGCACGTATCCCCTTTCTTGTATTCGTCCGCTTCTCAGTCTCAGAGCATTGCGATCAAGTTACCCCCCAAGAAAAAAGAAAAAAAGAGAAA
>NC_051415.1:11615610-11616318 GCF_015228065.2 Penaeus monodon
CAATTGTAACCCAAATGTACGATTTTGATCAACAGATCTAAAATGGATAAAGCGAATAGATGAGAAATGAATAAACGAAAATACGAATACTATTTAGAGGACATATCCTCCGGGGGCGAATCTAAAGAAAATATTCATCATCCGGTCAAAGTTGGAATGTGAGAAATAGAGAGGCAATTAATCTCAACCACTAATTAATGGGACAGAATACGTGGAATTAATTAGCTAGTAATTAAATGCAGGAATTAGGGAGAGGAGGGAGTGAGGAGGAGGAAGAGGGAGAGAGGGGAAAGGAGTGGAAGAGGGACAAGGGAGGCAGGGAGAGGGGGGAAGGGAGGGAGGAAAGGGAGGGAGGGCGAGAGGAAGGAAAGGGGGAGGCAGGGAAACACACAAAAAAAAAACAAATCGTAAGTGAAAACATGGCAGAAAATTCTCACTAATGAACGCCAGTAAATATTAGTTTTTACACAAAAAAATAGAGAGAGCGAGAAAAAAATAACAATTAAATGGATTCAGTTATTTAGGCTTAAATTAGGAGCATGTAATCATCTCGTAATTTTCTTTTTTTTCTCTTTGATGATTATTCATGTCAGGTTAGATATTTTTATGTTAGAGATGGAATATGTATGTTTTTAATGTACGTAAACAGGCAATGGCGACTTAATTTAGTTGAAGGTTTGTAATATCATGTTCATGTGTTCCATTTCG
>NC_051415.1:11616481-11616895 GCF_015228065.2 Penaeus monodon
CAGAGATTGAGAGAACAATAAAATGTGATACCAATACCTAAATCACACAAGAAAAAGAGAGAAAAGAGAGAGAGAGAAAAAAAAAATCCTTCACAGAATTTGAGTCATTCGATCTCTCCCGCGAACAAACGAACTGTGATCATCTCAACCTGATTACGATAACACCCACATGAGTCGAGCTGGAAGCGGGGAAAACTTTAGCCATGGGGTCGGATTCCCAGCGAGGACCCCAGGCTCGTAATGGACCCCTGAAGCGCGCGGAATGAACCTCTGATGGGCGCTTAATGAACCTTCGTTATGAGACCGACCCGCGACCACCAAGGCCATGAGGTTAAGGGTCCGCTTGTTTACTCCCTGACGTGCAATTTGGTTTTCCTCTTGTCAGCTTGCAATTGATTTGGATATTCCGCTTTG
>NC_051415.1:11618665-11618737 GCF_015228065.2 Penaeus monodon
CCGGGATTGCCTTTTTGTTTGCTTTGTTTCTCTCGTAAGGAAGACCTTGTTGTAACCTTTTTCGAAGGTCAG
>NC_051415.1:11618938-11620108 GCF_015228065.2 Penaeus monodon
CATCGTATTTTTAACTCATTTCTGGGGTGAAGGGAATGAGTATGCATATGTACATTGCCCAAGCTTTTGCATATTATATCTGCATTGCGCTCTGCAACTGTACGGCAAAACCGATATTAATTTCGTACAGATCGTTGAAAAAGTGATACGTTTGCATATGTACTTTTTCAACTCTATAATGGCTACACAAATAACTTTTTCGAGTGGGAACGATTCTGTGCGTATACATTGTTTCCTCCGCACATTTTCAAAGCTCTTTATTTTTATCTATTGCTCTATTCTTCAAATATACACTACAACTTTTTGGGTCATTAAATTTCCCATGCTGTAACCGCTACCGATTCCCGTGGGGCGCTACATCGTCGCAGATGACCCCATCCGGAAGCGAAAGGAAATTCTCTTAATAATTTCCTACGAAAGGGACATGCAGCTCCTCCCTCTATCCCGCAGCCTCCTCCCTAGCACGCAGAGTCGCATGATCTGCACAAATAGCAAGCACGACATCATAAGACCAGATCACAAGCAAGGGAAAACAGAGACAACACACGGACGCCATGCGCTCTCTCGGCCCTTGATTAAAGCCAACACGACTAACCTCACTCCCACGCGCGTGCGCAAAGGGCGGAGACGGCAGACCTTGCTGGAGCTTTATTCGGGAGAGAATTCTGATGAAGGCAAGAAAATTAATGTCAAAATGTGTTAGCAGGGAGGTTGTTCTTGTATATGAAAAACATGCAGAGATCTGACTTGATTAGGGGCGACAGCGTTCTCTCTGGGCCATGTTTGTTTAGCTTTAGGTGCATGACGACGCAAGGGAAACTGTTTTACATGTAGATTGATATGATAATCCAGTGTTAAAACTATATTACTTAACGGTTATTTTAGGAACACCATGTAATTTAGCCTAGGAAATTAACAAGGGAAAGAAAATTATAATTATTTTTTCTTTTTTTTACACATAGCAAGGTGTTGCTATCTTTTAAAATCTATATTTGGAATAATGGGAAATCGAAGACTTTCAGCAAAAGTCACAGCGAATTTAGTTCAGGACTAAAATTACCTAAAACTATAATGGGAAATCGCATCATTAACATATAATGATGAGCACGTAAACAGTAACAACAGACCATTGAAATGGCATTAATAATTTCTTACGAAACTGGTAAAGTG
>NC_051415.1:11621151-11621347 GCF_015228065.2 Penaeus monodon
TACCAAGAATTTAAGAGCCCAACCTTTTATAGGCAGGCGAACAGTAATTAAGCCTTTTATGAGTGGGCGAGCATGTCAGCCTAAAACTTTCGTTCTGGGACACAGGCGGCGAAAAACGGCCCTTTTGATGCACCCCCGGGTTAACGGGGTTCAGAGACCGCCGGGTATTTATGGTGAGATTAACAACATTGTTTGG
>NC_051415.1:11623185-11624078 GCF_015228065.2 Penaeus monodon
TGTTATCACCGTGTTTAATTACCCAGCAATATTTCCATCATTAATATAATTATTTCCACGGTCATTGTTGCCAGCTTTTATCGACAAATTTATTACCATTATTTCCTGCAGTAATTGGCGAACGGCACACGTGATCGAGATTATTACGGAACTGCTTATTTAAATCATATTTTTATCTAATTACCTCATCGAGATGGAAAAAAAGGAAAAAAGAAAAGTCGAAAAGAGCAGAAAAAATGTAGAAGAATAGAGAATTGAACATTAATGATAATTGAGAGTGGTCTCGGCGAAGGAAGGATCGGCACTGCCAGCAAGACTGATTCCTTCACAGCTCACCCTGGTAAAAGGAACCGCAGCCCGCCGTCTGCCTCCTCACCTAATTACAGTAATGCGTAACGAGCCACGCCGGCCGATTGTCTCGGCTCTGGCGGTAAGGCGAGAAACGAGAATGCAACAGCGATAAAGTTGGGAGGAAGGTTAAAATGAAAATACAAGAGAGACTGAAAATTGAGAGAGCCGAGCGAAATTCGTGCAATTTCATTTCTTTCGTTTTTTTTTTGGGGGAGTCTTACTTCTTTTTTTCTGTTTCGTTTTGTTACTTGCTCTTGAAGGCATGCTTGTGAGAATATATAACAGTTGTATTCATTTTTCTTGAAGGAGAATGAAAAAAAAAGAAAAAATCGTAGCTAACATCTTATTCTTCAACTGCATAGGCATTTTGTATATAACAACTAGTTTTATTCATTTTGTAGTATTTAATGTTCATTGCTTTAATATCATTGTCATTAGTACCATTATTACTGAAACTCGAATGTACCCTTGTCAATTGTGACTGAGATCCCTCGAACCAAAATCGAAAAAACTGAAAAAATCGAAACATTTGACTAGGATAG
>NC_051415.1:11624154-11624464 GCF_015228065.2 Penaeus monodon
AATATATATTTACGCATTTATCCTTATTATTTTTTTCTAGTGCCGCGAAAAGTAAATCGAAAAAAACAGAAGGACGACCGAAATACGACGCAGAACGGTATATTCTTTTGCGAAATTTTTGCTTCGTTCCCTTTCAAGTTCCTACCAGCCGGGGTTCATCCTTGCGAAAACGCCACATTGAACTTTCATGCACTGCATGACTACCTCACAGGCGCCATGCTTTTCATTAAAAAAGGGTTTTTCTAGTCCTGAGGAACAAAATGGGTCGTCGGGGAAAAAAAAAAATTCTTCGAATCTACATACATGAAAT
>NC_051415.1:11625115-11625699 GCF_015228065.2 Penaeus monodon
TTTTTTTTTGGCATTGGGGGCCAAGCTAAAAAACTGTTATCACCGTGTTTAATTACCCAGCAATATTTCCATCATTAATATAATTATTTCCACGGTCATTGTTGCCAGCTTTTATCGACAAATTTATTACCATTATTTCCTGCAGTAATTGGCGAACGGCAACACGTTATCGAGATTATTACGGAACTGATTATTTAAATCAATATTTTATCTAATTACCTAACGAGATGGAAAAAAAAGGAAAAAAGAAAAGCGAAAAAGAGCAGAAAAAAATAGTAGAAGAATATAGAATTGAACATTAATGATAATATGAGAGTGGGCTCGGCGAAGGAAGGAAGGCCCTGCCAGCAAGACTGATGCCTCACAGCTCACCCTGGTAAAGGACCATCCCCCAGTCTGCCTTCCCACCTAATTACAGTAATGCGTAACGAGCACACGCCCCGGCGATTAGTCTCGCGTCTGGCGGTAAGGCGAGAAAACGAGAAATGCAACAGCGATAAAGTTGGGAGGAAGTTAAATGAAAATACAAGAGAGACTGAAAAATTGAAGAGAGCCGAGCGAAATTCCGTGCAATTTCAATTTTC
>NC_051415.1:11625756-11625821 GCF_015228065.2 Penaeus monodon
ACTGCTCTGAAGGCATGCTTGTGAGAAGATATAACAGTTGTATTCATTTTCCTTGAAGGAGAATG
>NC_051415.1:11625840-11626055 GCF_015228065.2 Penaeus monodon
TCGTAGCTAACATCTTTATTCTCTTCAAACTGCATAGGCATTTTGTACAACTAGTTTTATTCATTTTGTAGTATTTAATTGTTCATTGCTTTAATATCATTGTCATTATTACCATTACTACTGAAAATCGAATGTCCTTTCATTGTGAATGAGATCCACTCGAAAACAAAATCTGAAAAAAACTGAAAAAAAATCGAAACTTTGACTAGGATTAG
>NC_051415.1:11626153-11626472 GCF_015228065.2 Penaeus monodon
AATATATATTTACGCATTTATCCTTATTATTTTTTTCAAGTGCCGCGAAAAGAAAATCGAAAAAACAGAAGGACGACCCGAAATACGACGGCAGAACCGAGTATATTCTTTTGGCGGAAATTTTTGCTTCGTTGCCCTTCAAGTTCCTAAAAGCCGGTGTTCATACTTGCTAAAACGCCACATTGAACTTTCATGACACTGCATGACTAACCTCACAGGCGCCATGCTTTCATTAAAAAAAAGGGTTTTTCTAGTCCTGAGGAACAAAATTGTCGTCGGTGGAAAAAAAAAAATTCTTCGAAATCTACATACATGAAAT
>NC_051415.1:11627065-11627290 GCF_015228065.2 Penaeus monodon
TTAAATATTTAACATCAGCTTTGTTAGCATCCAAGTGGATTTTTGATAATTCCACACAGAAACTCAGGGTAAATGTAAATATCATCATTATTTTTCCTCAGTACTTAATGCTGTGTCAGAGGGAAAAGGTCACGTATTTTTTTCCTCGGGTCATGATTTCTTTCCTCAGGTTCTTTCCCTTGTAATTCTGTTTAACTTTCATTGCATTTATTCATGCAACTTTTC
>NC_051415.1:11627514-11627810 GCF_015228065.2 Penaeus monodon
TATTCTCCCTTTTGGTTTCGAGTCTCCAGACAGGGAAACAGTATAAATTTCCTTACGACATGAATTTTTAATATATGCTTTTCATGGCGCGTCAGGAAAGGATGCAAGCAATGGTCGTATACTCTTAATTACCAGGAATTAACATCGTTTCATTTCTTTTACATTCATGTTTGTTGTTTGGGAAGAATGGGTTATTATACAAATAAAGACTTTGGGTACTAATGGCTATTCGTCGTATAAACTTTATGGCGAATGTGAGTTGTAATTTAAGGAAGCAAATTTACGTGAAAAAATCG
>NC_051415.1:11629777-11630135 GCF_015228065.2 Penaeus monodon
TCCGCCAGTCTACCCCCTCTCCAGCAGGACCAATATCATCTCATGAATATCAATGAGCCTATATTTTATACCTCATTTGGGAAACAATTTATAATGGTACCGATTAGCTTTCCAAAATTAACGAGGAAGGAATCGCCACCGGCAGCTTCTCTGGGCAAATAGATAAGAAGAAGAACGATGATAAAGTGGATGCTGAAACGAGAGAGATAGAGAGAGTGGTGATCATTGTCAGAAGAGTGAGTGGTATGGTAAATGGCAGATGTAGTGACACTGCGATTTTGCAAGTACCGATAAAAGGGTCGGTTTAGGACAGTGTGAACGGTTGGTTGGGAAACAGTTAGGCCCTCTAAACGCAGGG
>NC_051415.1:11630247-11630317 GCF_015228065.2 Penaeus monodon
GTCATGGCCATTGCTAACGACGGTGATGGTGACGATGGTTGGGGTATTAAGAGATATTTGCCTCTTGTTA
>NC_051415.1:11630625-11630755 GCF_015228065.2 Penaeus monodon
AAAAATATGATATTTTTCACTTTATGCGGTCAATTCAAGATGCACCCGGAAAGCAGGGCCAGCAAAAAGGTCTGGATTTGACCTTGTTTTCTGGGGGAAAACATGTCACGAAAAAACTAATCCTTTCAGA
>NC_051415.1:11631139-11631214 GCF_015228065.2 Penaeus monodon
CACATATATATAAGTTTTTCGACACTACCTGATATCGCTCTACGAAATTGTAGAGATCAGCAAACCGTCAATCTT
>NC_051415.1:11631291-11631379 GCF_015228065.2 Penaeus monodon
TCAATTAAACAGAATCGAAGGTGTAGTACCACTACGGAAGAAAACGGAATTTTCTTGCAATGTCGATCTGAGACTGGATCTAAGATAA
>NC_051415.1:11632352-11632524 GCF_015228065.2 Penaeus monodon
GTTCCTTGATCTAGTTTGCGATTAGGAGACGGCTGGGGGGGGGGGGGTAGTCTGTTCTGTTTACACTTTTTTTTTTATCTAAAACTTAATATATTTGTCTCCCATTTTTTTCTCTGTCTTTGTGATTTATGTGTCTTTTGTGCAATCACTCATCAGCTTTAACTTTGTTTTG
>NC_051415.1:11633433-11633618 GCF_015228065.2 Penaeus monodon
TCTAAAGGCGTTGGCGATCAGATGGTCCCGTTGCGGCGCTGTCGCACGACTCCTCAGCCTCGTACGGTCTTCCCAACCGTCATTCCGCTGACTAAATTCAAGCGCTTTTATTCAGTAACTTCCATAGTAAGTTCACTTATTTTAGTAAAAATCTGGTCAAGGAAAACTTGCAGGGAACCTCGGTA
>NC_051415.1:11634217-11634447 GCF_015228065.2 Penaeus monodon
TTCCTTCGAGATCTAAGTTTGCGATTAGGAAGACGGCTGGGGGGGGGGGGTAGTCCTGTTCTTGTTTTAAACTTTTTTTTTTTTTTATCTAAAACTTAATATATTTGTCTCCCATTTTTTTCTGTGTCTTTGTGATTTATGTGTCTTTTGTGCAATCATTCATCAGCTTTTTTGCGGACACAGTCTATCTATCTTATGCATACTTGAAAGTAAATAGATAAATAATTAAG
>NC_051415.1:11635021-11635119 GCF_015228065.2 Penaeus monodon
TTTAATTCCATAAGTTTCAACAGACTACATATAGGAAGCTATATAAAACGATTTAACAATTCACTAAACAATCAGTATTGTATTAGTCCGTATTTAAT
>NC_051415.1:11635616-11636108 GCF_015228065.2 Penaeus monodon
ACTTCACTTGTATGATGCCAATTTAGTTTCTATTTATCTGTTCCTCCCCTCTCCATGAAAGGGAAGAGGGGAGGAACACCTGAAAACAGCAAAACAAAACAAAAGATAACAAAATCGCAGAAGTAGGTTTAGGCAACCCTCAGCTTCCCTGGAAAGGAATTAAGTAACTAAAACATACGTAATAGAAGTCCCATAAGTAATAAAGAAATTATCCATATCTCCGAGACCTCTCCGTGCGTTTGATTGGTTTAGGTTAGGGTATATTAGGTCAAGATAGGCTTAAATAAAGTCTATTATGAAACGGGGTTGTATCTGAACGAATATGAACTTTTTTTTTCAATCATTATTTTCCTCATATGGCGAGGGGTGATAAAACAAACAATAAAGATTTTTTTTGTTTATTTTTTCATTAAAAAAAAGTTATGAAAAACTAATCTTTACTATCATTTATTATTTATTTGACTCTCCGCTTATGATAACATTCGGGGAACT
>NC_051415.1:11636576-11636717 GCF_015228065.2 Penaeus monodon
GGTACTCTCCTCTCCTGCCATTTCCCTTTAATAACATGTAGGGCCATCTATCACAGAACTAGCAACCACCGGAAGATATTGTCTCATAAACCAACATAAACAGACTCCTGCTGTGTTGGATCATCTGCTA
This sequence comes from Penaeus monodon, assembly GCF_015228065.2. Classification (NCBI taxonomy): domain Eukaryota; kingdom Metazoa; phylum Arthropoda; class Malacostraca; order Decapoda; family Penaeidae; genus Penaeus; species Penaeus monodon. The sequence continues at coordinate 11,636,707 of NC_051415.1, forward strand.
TTGTTCTGGTT
>NC_051415.1:11637145-11637460 GCF_015228065.2 Penaeus monodon
GTATAGTATACTGGAATCTATGAACACCATAACAAAACGGCCTTTAAAAGATATCCCCGTAAACCCTGTAAAAAGAGAGAAAAAGAAAAAGTAGAAGAAAGACAGAGAAAAAAGATAAATAAAGGGTCTAAGTAATAACGAGATAACGAGAGAGGGAAAAAATAGACTCGGAGTCTTGCCATAACTTACGCAACGACGAGGGACGTAAAGAGCCAGCGCCTTCCGTGGGTGTGTGTTAATTACAGCATTTCCAACATTCTTTGCTCCGGCTAAGACCGCAGGGGTGGCGGAGCAAGTTGGGAAAGGAGCGCCGGT
>NC_051415.1:11638104-11638264 GCF_015228065.2 Penaeus monodon
GAAAGAAAAAAAAAACTGGAACGTGAGGCTAAAAAAAAAACAAATTCCTTATCGCACGAAAATCACGTCCTTCTTCTGAACCTGGACTTAACTCCCGCTTAATGAAAGTCCAACCAAGGCTTTTCGACCACTCCCTCCCCCTCCCCTTCCTCCTCCGCCC
>NC_051415.1:11638284-11638542 GCF_015228065.2 Penaeus monodon
TCTAACTCCTTCTTACAAAGGGAAAGAAACGCAACAAAACGAAACGAAAGCAAGAGAGAGCGTGCGCCTTAAGTGAGACCGAGATCTTTAACAGAATGCATTAGAGGAGTCTAAAGTAGGGTGGGTGCCGCGATACTGTTAACTCGCAAGTGATTCTTTTCCGCGATGAAGTTTACTGCTCTGCTGTATTAAACTAGATCCTTGGCTGGCTGGGCGATAAGGCTGATAAGTACTGTTGATTCGCAAGGGACTCTTTCC
>NC_051415.1:11639918-11640193 GCF_015228065.2 Penaeus monodon
CCCCCCCTCCCCCCCCATTCCCCCCCCATCCCCCATTCCTCATCTCCTGACATCCCCCCCCATTTCCTACCCCCCCCCATCCGCCTATTTCCTAACCCCCCTATCCGCCCATCTCCTAACCCCCTGTCCCCCATCCCCCCCTCCTCCCTCCCATCCTCCTCGACCTCCTACGATTGTTCTTCGGGATTACAGTCTTCCGTCATGCATACTGGAATTGGCATGTCGAGATCTGGCATCTGGCTTTTTTACGAGTGTTTTCCGGACGGCGTGGGGGT
>NC_051415.1:11640314-11640417 GCF_015228065.2 Penaeus monodon
CCGACGGGAAGTAATCACTAACAAAAAATGGAAGTCCCTGAATAAATTTAGAGCCTTCTTTCTCAATATTTTTTCTAAAAAAATATACTATTAAATATTCCTT
>NC_051415.1:11640473-11640666 GCF_015228065.2 Penaeus monodon
TGCACATCATATCGTTGTTAATGTACATTACGTCTTAATGAATGGTATAAGATTGAATTAATTTAGCGATTCTGAGTCAAAGCGGACTGTGCATGAACCACGTTATTGCTCTTGCGGTTGCAACTAATGCCAATTACTTGAAGATGATGCAGAGTAATTGTGCATCTTGGAAGGCGTTTGGCTTCCATACGAC